>NW_019732005.1:349891-428028 GCF_002891405.2 Cryptotermes secundus | reverse complement strand
TTACAGAGAAATACAAACAACTGCAACAAATACAACAAACAACCCTCTGATTGCCCTCTGATATCTAAGGTGGTAGACTGTAAGATTAAATATGTAAATATACGAGCATAGCTCCACTTGTCTTTTTGTACAAGTGTGAAACTTTATGTCCCCTTATTAAACGAAGAAAGTTTGTTATGCGTTTTCGAGAACATTTTTCCAAGAGAAATAATTGGATATCAGAGATAGGAAGGAACAAGAGGCTTGAAACAATTATATAGATCTGTATTTTTCACCAAATATTATTAGGTTCATTAAATTAAGATGAGAAATTTGGGATATGAAGCACGTAACGAAGAGATAAGAAAAGTCTTGCAGGATATTTGTCTGAAAGCCTAAAGTGAGGGGATCACTTGGAAGACCTGGGTGTAGATTGAAGAATACTACTGCAATTTATATTAGTAAAAATAGGATTCGAAAATGTGGCATGAATTCAGCAGACTCAGGAAAGGGTTCAGCGGCAGGCCCTTATGAACCCGGAAATGAGAAATCCATAGCCGTTCCAGATAAATCGCATTGGAAGGCTAAGGGTATCGATAACAGCTCCAGAACAGGCTGCAATGTTGTCAGAATTCGAACCCGACATCACATCAATGAAATACAGTAGCATGTCTGAAATGTAGATTGCTGTTCCATATTAAATCTCCCACGACTGTTCTTTTGTCTAGCGACGAACTTCTTACGAGTTGACCCAATTTGTGTCACACTTTCATATCGACGTTTATAAACTGTCCCCCCCCCCCAAAAAAACATGTTTAACGAAATGATTAACGATGACATGTATACTGGAAGCTACATTTTTACATCGAGGCTTAAGTTAACCTGAACGCTGCGTAATTTGATATAACAGAGGCTTATACGGAACGTCCCAGTGTTGTTCCTTGTTCTATTTATCACAAACAGCGACCTTCGAGATGCAGGGCGTCGAATAAATGATTAACGAGTAAATATTTCAACCCTGACCACTCCTAAAACTTTTTTCACATAATGTAACAGGTTTGTCTGTGTAGTTTTGTAGTTTTTGCGTCTGGTTACACTTTTTCTGAACACTTTCGGTTTTATTTAGCTGTGTGAACACAATTGTTTGTATGAATACAACACACACGCTTTTACAACGTGTTTCAGCCTTTCGGCCATCATCAGCTATTAACACGATCTATAGCACCTTCAGCTCATCTGTTGTTCCTTTTTATATTCTTTCTGGACACTTTAAAGGCAAACAAGCGGCATGAGTACAAGTGTAGAACTATTACATAAACTACAAAGATATATGTGTATATTTGCTGCGCCTAGACCTGCACGTAAGCATACTTATACATGTGTATTCTTAATCTGATTTTTTTATACTGGCTTTTATCCAAATTGAATATTCTTTTGCATACATAGATTTTTATACTTCATTTTATTTATAAAGAATGCCGTCTTCTGGGATATGGCGCCTTATAGATCTTACCGACGTGGCTGAAGCGACCTGCTCACGCTGATTCCTAGCTCCCGGATTTTTATACCCTGAAGATGGAAGCGATACGTTCCTCCGAAACGTCAGTTTATACAATATCTACATAGCGCCATATCCCAGAAGACGACATTCTTCATAGTCACTGCCGCGAAAACCTCAAATCTTACGTTTTATTTATGGTTTGTTTAACGACGCTGTATGTAACTCATACCTTACAAAGTCGAATAATAAGGGGATAAGTGAAGTTAAATTAGGAAGTTGTTAAAGGAAATGGTCGTGATATGAATTTAAGTATTATCCTTGAATTTTCCTGGAGCAACTGAGGAAGATAACATAAAACCGCAGCCAGTTTAGTCGGTACCCAAGCCGAAATAGAACCGGTCACTTCCCGAGTAGTAACCACAAGTACCAGGATTGAGTTAACCTGAGTGGTCACATAATAAATATATATATATATACATTACATACATACGTAGAAACATACATACATACGTACAGTACTTTAATAGAGACGAATTTCTGCTGGGTGACCTCGATTTGCTGACCTACTACGTTACACGTCGTACATTACTTACTCCGTGATTTTAGTCCGCAAGCGAACTATACCGACCGACAGAGTGACCGCCGCTTGTAGATGAAGTTAGTGCCAACTTTTGCGGATAGAGGGTGTCGCGTGGTCAGTGCAACGGATCCCCAAGTCCGTTAATTTCGGTTTTTCTAGACCGAAACTTTCGTTACTGAACAGCAATTTGAAATGTTTCTGTAAAAAAGTACGTATGAAGTTCGTAAGCCATATAAAAATAAAAATCTCCCACTAAGAGTTACCGCCGATGAATATTCTATAGTCGCAAATCAATTTCTTTATTAGAGCCTATACTGCATAATAAATAACAGAAATTTATCATTTGTTAAACAAATATTTCCTTCAGTAAAGTTAATTAATTTACTCCTATATATTTCTCTCGTTCTATACTGGATTATATTTGTTTTGAAACGGAAATTTTTATGTTGTATTCATTAGTTATAGTCAAACACATAAACAAGAGGCAAAGGGCTTTTCATTGCCAGGCAAAGTACCTGTAAACAACCTTCAGTTGGGTGCGTTACAACAGTACCAGACGTCTATTGTTAGGCAACGAGCAATACAAAAGTTTCGCCCAAGACAGGCCGTGTTTTCTATATGGTCCATGCGGAGGTTATATGACAAGATTTACAGAATAACACCAGCAGTTCAGCAGTTGTGTCAAGAGGACAGTTCAAGGCAATTGAGACTATTGACTCCTACACGGTTCAAGAGAAGAATATAAGAGTAGCGAAGATAACGGACTAAGAGACAGAATCCAATAGCAGATTTCCGGAGGCTACAAACGAAGATTAGAATTGAAGTGTGCAGACTTTGCTTTATGTGTTATTGTTCCAGTAATAATTTGGAGTTTTATAATTCTTTGTATTTATGACGTTCAGTTATCCAATAAATCGATTACCAATCCAGACCCGCGTCTTAGTCACTAATAGACGCCAAAGTATACAGGTATATGCAAATGCGTTGTACAGAACTGAGTAGGAATCGCCAGCCATGTGCGGCGTACAGAAGATACTAAGTGACTTCCACTGGCTTTTGTCTGCCGACGAGAATTTAATTGGATTAATTTGTTAAAGTGCTTGGCAATAACTAAACCCAATTAGAGGCAAGCACTGAAGGTTTAAGTGAATATACGTGAACAAAGAAGAAGGGAGAATACACAGAGAACAAATGCTGAAATCAGAATAACATGAGTAATAATTGGGGATAAAGAAAAATCATAAATATTATTGCAATTATTAACAAATTAAAAAAATCTTACATACTTATTTATGGAGCTGAGCCCTCTTGAGGATCCGCCAATTTTGCAGTTACTCAAGAATTTCCCAGCATTTTATGGAAACCGAATGTTCAATACCGTGCTCACAAGAGCCTTCCAATGGTCCCTATCCTGAGCCAGATCAGTCCAATCCAGCATTCTATCTCCATAAGCTCCATTTTAATATTGTCTACCCACCTATGCCTTGATCTTCATAGTTGTCTCTTTCCTTCTGGCTTCCCCACCAATATCCTATATACATTCTCAATCTCCCCCATTCGTGCTACATGCCTTGCCCAACTCATACTCCTTGACTTGATCATTCTAATTATACTTGGAGGAAAGTACAAGTTATGAAGCTCCTCATTATGTAGTTTTCTCCAACCTCCTGTCACTTCATCTCTCTTCGGTCCAAATATTCTCCTCAACACCCTGTTCTCAAACACCCTCAGTCTATGTTCCTCCCTTAATGTGAGAGACCAAGTTTCACACCCATACAGAACTGCAGGCAAAACTATAGTTTTGTATATTCTAATTTTTATGTTTTTGGACAGCAGACAAGAAGACAAAAGGTTCTGGACTGAATGGTAGCAAGCATTACCCGAGTTCAATCGCCTCTTAATTTCCTCCTGAATCAGGTTTCGATCTGTTATTGTTGTTCCCAAATGTCTGAACTGTGCCACATTTTCAAAACATCAGTCTCCTATCTTTATATAATGATTTTGCCCTGCATTTTGGTGACGAGACAGCAACATAAACTTAGTTTTCTCTGTTTGTACTTCTAGACCAACCTCTTTCCTTGCGTCAAATAAAGTTTGTATGTTTTTCTTTATGGTATCTACATTATCACCCAGTAGATTCACATCATCGGCATAGGCCAACAGCTGATGTGTCCTCTTTAATTTCAGTCCAACCTGGTTTCTCTGGACCTTCCTAATTGCATATTCTAATGAATAGTTGAAAAGGAGTGGCGATAAAGCATCTCCTTGTTTTAGACCATTATGGTTAGGAAATTTATCAGACAAAAGTTTACCTACATGGACTTTACTATAAGTTTCGTTTAAACACATTTTAATCAGCTTAACTAGTTTCATGGGTATCCGAAACTCTATTAGGATATTGTACAATACTTCCCTCCTAACTGAATCATAGGCTTTCTTGAAGTCTACAAATAGCTGAGGTACTGTCTCATCGTACTCCCATTTTTTCTCCAATATCTCACGAATGCAAAAGATCTGATCTGTAGTTGATCTGTTACGTCGAAACACACACTGATGATCCCCAATAATTTCATCTATATATGGACTTAACCTTGATAGAAGAATATTGGATAAAATTTTGTATGAAGTTGATAGCAGTGATATCCCCCGATAATTACTACAGCCGGTTTTATCACCCTTCTTGTGAACTGGTACAATAATAGACTCCTTCCACTGATCAGGCAATTTTTCCTTATGCTAAATAGAAGTAATTAGTTTGTGGATCTTAGAACGTAATATTTCGCCTCCTGCTTGAACAAGTTCTGCCGGAATTTGATCACTACCTGGAGATTTATTTCAATTTTTACAATAGCAAATTTCAACCTTAAGAGTGCTAGGATCAGGTATTAACGGCTCAGCTGTGTGCATTTCTATCTGCCTAACGTCACTGGCCCTATGTACATTCAATAACGAATCAACAATAAGAGTAAAATAAATTAAATATATATTACAATGTTAATATATCTGCAGATAACTTTTATTCTAGGAATGCGACTGGCTGAGGGTCTAACTTCTGCGCCATGGCGAACATCAGATATTGAGAAATCTCTTGATTAACCTCGTGGGTAACGTAAACTAAAAGCATTCAAAATCATCTGCAATTAAATTTTTTTACAATACTGAGAAATAGAGAATTAAGGAATTGCCGCCTGTGTTCTAGTCTTGGGTTATTCAGTCTTACCAACACGTACAGAGAATCTTCATGATAATGACTTAATATTTCCGTGATTATCACAATATAGTTACATGATAAATTTCCACGTTAAATATTAATCTGTGTACAGTACCGAGGACTGCGAATTTTTGAAAATGCCTTTAGTTTTCAGATTAATTTAGAAGCTCAGATGTAAATAATGGCAAATGATGTTTCATAAAAATATCTCCTCATTCGTCAGATTTACTTTGTGAATCAGTGTTTGATTATAATTGCTTGAAATATCTAAGTGCTAGAGAGCAAATTATAAAACTTTTGTAATCTAATTATTTCATTGTGTATAGTTTTTGGTAGGTTCTTGCGATCTGCGATAAGAATTATATTATTCTCACAGTTGTCCTACCTCGAAAAAATATCAGAAATTTAAATCCATACTGGAATTTATAGTTTCCTCATGTGTCCTTTGAACTTAAGCATTGCGAAAGTTTCTAGCTCTTCTCAATATCTTCGATGAACATATTAGTTCTATTAATTATAAATTAGAATTTAATTCTTCCTAGGTGCTTTTCAATAACCTGAAGGTGTTTATAATGCCATTACTTTACTGCAAGATTTTAAATTCACATATAAACTGCCTAAACACATAACGAAGCTTTTGGTAACATGACGTGTAGACGAGCTGCCTTCAGACATACATGTTGTGGTGTGTGTACATTTATCGAATCTAGGAAGTTCATTCTCATGCTTACTTTGGTTACTCATTATCATTATTATTATAATTATTTCTATTCTATCTTTACCATGGTTTGTATCGGTTAACAGGTTTGCCAAATTTTGATAATGGCGCTAGAGTAGCTGAACAATTTTGTGTCTTCACTGCATCGTTTTAGGCTACAACGTGGAAAAAAAAATGAAATAACAGTTCTGGGTATACTCCAGTGGCAAAATGTTCATTCCAAGTTTAATAAGAATTCGTCCAGCGAATCCCGACTTAACGATATCCTAACAGAAACACACATGATCACTACTATAGCGTGTTATTTTCATGTAGCTTAAACAGGGAACGCATAACAAGTTTGACGAACCCTTAGGTAGGCTATCTTGAACAGCTTTCAATTACATTAGATTTTATTCTATGAAAATCACTGTACTTTTCAACCAGAACAATATATTTTAATTCAAATAATCGGTGTTTATTTTCTATTTTACGATATGAGTGACCATAATTCGATTCTCAGTAGGGTGAGTAATCCCCCCCCCCCACTGTCTCCAGAGCGGCTCTTCGGCCCACACATGGTCCCATTCAATGGGTAGAGCAGTAGCTTCCTCCAGATTTAATGCAGTCTGTGTAGCTGACCAGTCAAGGTGGACGAGGTGGGTGGGGCATTAGTACGAATGAGGGAGGAATGTATATAGGATATTGGTGGAAAAGCCAGAAGGAAAGACACCGCTGGTAAGACCAAGGAGTTGATGGGTGGACAATGTTAAAATGGATCTTAGAGGGATAGGATGGGATGGTGTGGATTGGATTGGTCTGGCTCAGGATAGGGACCAGTGGAGGGCTTTTGTGAGCACGGTAATGAACCTTCTGGTTCCATAAAATGTTAGGAAATTCTTGAGTAGCTGCTCCTCAAGAAGGGCTCAGCTCCATAAGTAAGCAAGTACAGAGTTGACCACTCACTTCCATGCAGAACTCCGGCTGAGAAGCCATGAAGCAGTATCTCCACTCCCTTACACGTCTGCACGCAGTTCTGTATCTGAAAGCACTGTTTTCCTTTTCCCCACCAGGCAATTGCTCTGAGCCAGACAAAGGCATTACAGAAGTTCGACAGCAAACTTCACAGCATCCCATTTCCGGGGTGTGAACACCTGACGTTCGGGTCAGACGAGTACTGGATGTGCGCAGCGCGGACCGTCACCACAACCCTGCAACACCAGGTGGGGACCTGCAAGATGGGTCCCGACTCAGATCCTGACGCCGTTGTGGACCCAGAGCTTCGGGTAAGAGGGATTGAAGGCCTTCGAGTTGTGGACGCTTCCATCATGCCCGTGATCCCTGTCAGCCACACGATGGCTCCTGTTTACATGATCGGCGAGAAAGCGGCGGACATGATCAAACTGAAGTGGAGGAAAGCTACGTAAGGCTACAAGGCCTGTGAGTACATTCAGTAAGGTGTACAGTGGTTATTGCCTGGAGACTTGGAGAGCCATGAATTATCATGAGATGCTTCTTGAGAATCTGATGATCTCCAAAGGTTTGTGAGAAAGAAAATTTATTAATTATAAAATTATATTAAATTTTCTCCAATTTTTTTATACGACGTTTCGGAAGCTTTATCACCTTCCATCATTCTCCCAATTATGCTATTTAACGGTGACAGAATATGTACTCTGCCTAGAACTTCATGAATTGTCCATTGTTCGAGACACACACTATCTAACGAACGTAAGTGAACAGAAAATTTCCCTTTCTGATGCCTGATGACGAAACAGATTCATTTCTATAGTGGTTATTAAAATATAACTAAGAAAATGGATAAGGCCCAATATAATTTTCCAATTAATAAAGATCTGACAACATACAGAAGAATTCAGGGATGGAACATTAATGAAATATCAAATATTACAAGAAGAAATTAATAAAGCTAAGGCCACTACTTCACTTTCTTGCAGTAGTGGCAACTAAACGGCAAAGAAAAATACGTCAACGGTCTGCAGAGGTAGAGCGAAGCTGTACGAAGGTGAATAGCGCTAGCATTAGAGAAATAAGACAAGAATTACAAAATTATCTAAATAAAATAAAGTACAAAATAAAAAAACGAAGAAAAACAAAGAATGGATGACAATATACTATTAAAAATGCATAAAACATAGACTCAAAGGATAAAGGAACTCATGAAATTGTAAGAAAAGATGGACTGACCGAGGAAGCAGGAACAGATAACGCAGATAATACTGCCATTTTCATGGAGTGCAAAGAAGAAAACGGTAAACGTCTGAATTATTTGTGTAATAAACTCACAGAGAGTTTTGTAGTATCTTGTTGGCTTTAGACTTGATCAGCCTGTCACAATCAAAATAAGACCGAATCGCTCCAAAGTCTAATTACATCGACTGGAGGAACAGTGACCCGTGCAAAATAGGTGCAAGTCAGCAATGTCTCATTCAGATTTAGTAATCTCGCCAAGACTAACCAGGGCTAGTTCAGAAAGTGAGGTTATCTTTAGTAGCAGAGTGGAAAATTGTCTTGGACAAGCCACTGAACCGATAAAAATTGGGACCCTCTCTAGTCACATCCACAGATTATCATTAGAGCAATGTAATTTGTCTTGACGAGAGGACTGCACCTCTTCAAACAGTAACCACGCCCCTGGTGAAACTGTACTGTACTGTAGTGCATTAACATTTTCATCGTATCAGCAGAGGGCGCTGTATCAAGCTGCAACGCTTCTAACTTATATCCGGGAGGAACTCTATTCAGTCCCAGCTGGGACACAAACTCTCCTCGCTGAGGGCTTTCATGGGTTTCCCGAACCCTCCCAGACAAACATGGGAATAGTTTCTTAAGCCAGGCTTCCTTTCACATCGTTTCCAGTGCACTATTAATTCCATCTATCAGTAATCTGTCAGACGACAGGTCCACAGTCTCTTCCCAAACAGTTCCTCCACTTAATGCGATCTTCTGTTTTTGGAAAGAGACTATCCAGGAAAAGTGATAATGTGGTAGTTTTTCCATTTGTTATTATTATTATTATTATTATTATTATAACTATTAATTATCATCATAAAAATCGAGGCTATACAGCTGAGTTACTGAGAACGGTAAATAAGCTTTAGCATATGAATAAACAGAGCACACCCTACATTTTACAAATGTATAATGTTTTACTGTACCTAAAGACCTAGTGATTATGTATAATTCGTGATTGATCTCATACATAATTCATTATAAGAATATTTAGTTCAGTGTCGTTGTAATGTGGACATTACAGTGATTATCTCCTAACGGTTATCTGGTTTCACGTATTTAATCAATAAGTGCAATATATAATTTCTATTTACATTTGATTTTGTAGCAGACATGTCAGCCACTAGTTCATATGCCTGATCTGCTGTGTTTGATTGACTGCTAGAATATAAAGATGAAACAAATAAGTCATTCACTCATGGGAGAGACAAGAAACAGATATTTATGACATTTTAATCAGAAAAATGGCCGCACCATAGCTCAAGCGGTTAGTCGCTGGCTTCCCACCGCGGCAGCCTGGGTTCGATCGCGGGTCTGGTCAAGTGGGATTTGTGGTGGAGAAAGCGGCGCTGGGGCGGGTTTTCTCCTTGTACTTAGGTTTCCTTTGAAAATCTTCATTTCACCAAATTCTCCATCATCATAATCACCCGGAGCAGGTATAATAGGCCAATCAGTGGCCGCCGTGCCGAGTAGACCCAGTTGGACTCCACCCCCCACTAAGCCAATTTTTAAAACTGAATGTAAAATATTACTAGGTAGCATATCGCTTTTGTATGTCTTTGATAAACTTGTTTTATACAACTTGGATTCAGCTGACTACCTATGTGGTCAAGTTGACGGCTTTTCTGAACACATACACAAAATTTTCGATTGAATAAATGAGAATTTCTTGACATTTTGAGCGACTATCAGTTTCTCAAAGACTCTACTCCAAATAATTTGTGGAAAAGAAATTGTTGTAATCTTGATAGAGACTAAAATCTAAAAGCAGGGTATCAGAACGCTTGGGGGTAACTAACAACAGGGGAGAGCTCAAGTTCCTCAAGTGAAAATGTTCTCCAAATATTTCGAACAAAAGAGATACCTGTATCTTCTGTTTCAGATATTATTATGGAAAAGCTAAAGAATATGGGAAGTGTTCCTGGTATAATAGAGAAAAGAGGCAGAGTATAAGCATGTTCACTGACAGCCAAAAAGAAATAGGTGTTTGCATATTTGGAGGCCGAGTGAGGGTCCCGTTTAAATAGAAATTGCCGTTTACCATAACCAAATGGGGAAAGTTACCGTGACTATAACCAAGAGTGTCTGGTTCGTGCTAAACATTGAGTACAGAAAGAACTTACCCTCTCAGTGGCGTGCCCCTCGTATATCCTGGCCTTGAGGCTGTTGTTTCCCAGATGCACTCTGAGCGTCACATCCGAGCGCGTGACTCGGGATCCAGACTGCAGGAACAGCGAATGTCTTGCTGCAGCCCGATATACCAGCGCATAGAGCGCCAGTATGACAAGAGCCGGCAGATAGAAGGACCCACATGCCGAGAAGATAACGTACCCCAGCTGTTTGTTGACATGGCACTCGCTGTCGTTTGACTGATCCTCTCCTGGTCGAGGTTCTTCCCTCCAACCCAGAGGAGGTGCGATGCTTATAGCCAAAGCTAGAGCCCATATCCCCGCAATCATTCCTCTTGCACGTCTTTTGGTCAAGATCCGAGAATAAGCCAGGGGTCTTGACACTCCGATATACCGGTCCACAGATATTCCACAGAGAGACAGGATGGAGGCAGTGCAGCACAGAACGTCCAGAGCTGTCCATATGGAGCAGAGACTAGGACCCAGAAGCCATACGCCGGACAGTTCTCGTGTTGCTGATAAAGGCAACACAGTGACGCCCAGAAGCAAGTCGGCGATGGCCAGGTTCACGATCAAAGAGTGCGTTGGTGAGCGTAGAGTTGGGCTTGGTACGACTGCGACAATCACGAGAATATTTCCACCAATTGTTAACAGGATCATGAGTCCCAGGGCGACGGCCTCGAGTACAAGCAATGGCCGAGAGAGGACGGGGATTATAGATGAGCTTGCGGACGCTTCCTCGAAATTTGCTGCCAGTGAATTGCAGTTCTGCTGAAGAAGACGAAGTGTTACGCCAAGGACACTAAAATTATTTTGTACATTTGACATGTTTTCCATGATGTCAAAATGTGATACATTTTCTTTCAGTCTTCTTGTGAGACAATCCTCAACGATCATTTGTGTATACTCGTCACTAAGATTCATTGTTAGTAATTTTTAGTTTGTATTAAAGAAATATATAAGAAATAAATATTTGCTTAAGCCTGTGTTATCAAATAATTGTAAAGTTTTGTTCAAGAGTTGCTTTGTTTACAACTCAGTTCTCACTGGAATGCATACTTCGTATGTCATTCATCAGTTTAGCGAACCAAAAACCACCTTAACACATTTCGCACTAAAATATAATTGAAGATCTGAGAGTCTGGTTTCTGTTCCTGTATGTTCTAGACATAGCCAAACAAATGCCAAAGACAAAGTTTCGACCGATTTCATTGGTTTCATTCTTGAGAGTGGGTTTTCATGTTTCCTATGATGAATATATTTTGCACAATGTAACATAGTTAATTGTCTCACGGTGCATTTTCCATTCATCTCCTTGTCAACTCTCTGTATTAATTACAGCGAGTTTCATAATTAAATCACTTCTTACTCAATCGACTTAAAGAAAGTAAGTAAACAAGTTCTGACGTCACCAGTTGCAAGATGGTTGCAGAAACACTCACACCTTTAAATCGGATTGTCACTGAAATGCACAGACACTGCTTACATTATGTTTTAAATAAAATTTCAGACACTTCAGCGCCACATTTTCCTGAATCCTGCATCAATTATCTTGCAGTTAAGGAAGTAGATACTTGGAAGAAATATGAATGTGTGTTCCGTTGCAGATGGCATCCATTTTCCTCTTCAGGCTCTGCTAACATAAAAAGAGTAATTAAAATTAAGTTAAGCATATGGACTATAAAGCTTCGTTACAACTAAATGTTATCTGCAGCCTAAATGCATATGATCATTATTTATCGTTCCAGAGGATGGGCTTCAATTTCCAGATTAATGATTGTTGACTAGTGAAAGCATGCGTGGATAGCCATGGGTTTCTTAAGATAAACTGAGCTGAGCCGAGCCGAGCCGAGCCGAGCCGAGCCGAGCCGAGCCGAACCGAACTGAACTGAACTGAGCTGAGCTGAACTGAGCTGAGCTGAGCTGAGCTGAGCTGAGCTGAGCTGAGCTGAGCTGAACAGAACAGAACAGAACAGAACAGAAGTGCTGAAACCGTTTAGGTATAAATGACCCTCACTATCGACTAGGTTTCAATTATTTTCCACCGTCGACGAGTCAGAGTGGTCCCTTCATGAATTCAATGTTTGCCAAGCAAGGAAACAGCGCAGATATCTATAGATCACTTCGTGGCTACAAAGTTCCCCACCAGGCAGACAGGACGGAAAAACGTGGCAGAAATGAAAATAACATGTGTATACCATAAGTTAATTTACAGCGTTTGGTTCCATTTTAACATGCTGTAGGCGTAAGGAACCTCGCGGGAATTTGTCAAAATTTTATATAGGGGCATTCGGGAGCGTATTTGGTTGAAGTACTATGCAACAAGCAGGTTCCCGATCCTGTCAATAGAATTTTCAGTCGACCTAAACCTTTCTGTCGCGCTACGGACCTTGGGCCGACTCAGTCTCTAACAGAAATGAATACCAGAATTCTTTCTNCTTCTTTCTGGGGGGGGGTGGGGTAAAGGACGATCGGAGTGTATGGCTGATAAACTTACCGCCATCTGTGAGCCGATTGTCTAGAACATGTGGGAGCCTCAACGTCTCACAGCCTTATGGGCCTTCACGGCCTGTTACAAGGATAGCTTTAATCTTTTTTTTTTTTACTTTTTACTTTGTTACCAAACACCTCCTTTCATGGGAAATAACAAAGCAGTGACATTTGCGGGACCAACGTTCGAGGACCTCAACAGAAGAATACAAAGGAATTACAAGACCTGAATGCTACTTTCCCTGTTTTCAAACAATCCAATTTCACACTGAATTCATCATTCTTTATGCTCCTATTCTCAGCGACCTAATTTTGATACAATGGACTGACAGCTTGAAAGGAACAGAATATGAATGCATGAAAATTCATTAAAACTTAGGACAACTTATAATTAGAAATTCAGCAAGATCAAAAAACTTGAGGCTGGTTTGATGATGTCCTGGGTGATAAAATATAGATCCAGAGGGGAAAAGCCAGAGGTACTCATGCTACAAAAATATACGCGCCCAAAAAGAATAACTAGGAAGGTCCATAGCCTTTAAAGTCAGGATCTCTGGAAAATTGACACGCAACAAAAACAGCAAAAGAACGAGTTTAACTTTCAGGTAAGAAATTCGTAGAAAAATTATTACTTAGATTTAATGTATTTACCTAACAGGATAAATAAATTAATAGAATTTTGAATTGTAATAATATATTTTTGTGAAAAGCAACATTTCTGTTTTAATTACGAAATAACAATATCAGAAATGAGATTTCTGAATCTACAGATGCGTAGAGAAGAAGTGTTCAATAAGAATTCGATTATCTGATTTAAATCATAATAATTTAACAATTAAATTATAAGTTAAAATGTCTTAAGAGGGTTATTCAAAAAATAACCCCCAGTAAGCTGTTAACAAAAAAAAACAATGGGATAACAAATTTTTATTTATACAAAAATTACTTCTCAACGTAGTCAACGCAGAAATTTAGGCATCTGTCCTATCGGGGAATAAGTTTTTGTATGCCTGTGTCAAAGGTCAAAGAAGTCTCGCGCCTATGAGCTCAGCCTCGTTTTGACATCTTCCATGAACTCATTATTTTTGAATCGCTGTGATCCTAACAAGTTCTTCAGGTAGAGACACAGGTGGCATCGCTCGGAGTTAGATAAGGGCCGTAAGGAGGGTGGTCAAACAACTCCCAGTTGCTTTGCTCCAGCAGTGCTCAAGCGCCAGTACTTGTATGCGGACTCTTATTGTCATGAACAGGCCTTCTGTTCTGAATGGTCTTATGCAGTTTTCTTTTTTCTTTTTAGCGTTTCGCAATACACTTTGCTGCACAAATTCCACCATCAGCTCTCCTCTACTGTCCCAGAAAGCAGTTGCAATCAGATTTCTGGCAGGCATGCAGCCGGAATAGAGTAGTTGGTATAGCGACTGGCTACGGGCTGGACGACAAAGTTGTCGGAGTTCGAGTCCCGGTAGGGTTAAGAATTTTCTCTTCTCCACGTCGTCCAGACGGGCTCTGGGGTCCACCCAGAGTCCTATCCAATGGGTATCGGGAATTTTTTTTTCCCCGGAGGGTAAAGCTAGTGCCGAAGTCAAGAAAATGTGGATTTATACATCCACTGCCCCATACACCTTCATGGCGTAGTGCTTAATTAGTTAAGCACATGGATAATTTTACCTTTCTGGCAGGCAAACGTCTGTTTAAACTATTTCGGCCTGTTTGCTGAATGCGTATCTACTGTTTTGATTGCTTTTTGGCTTCAGCATTCAGAAATAAAACCGAGGTTTCACATCCTGTTACTCGTACAAGGTGACTGAGAAATTCATCGCCATCTTTGTGTTATCACTCTAAAAAGAAAAAGCAAAGCCGAAGCTATTGTTTACGTTTTGTGCGCATCCGTGCGCATTTTCGGAACCAATCTTACACAGAAACTTATGATAGCCTAGCCTAACTGTGATATTCTTGTAGAGAAAAGTGCATGAAATTTGTGGAGATTCACATGAAAGTTCCGAAATTGTAAAGCGCCATCTTTACCAAATTTTGGGGTCAACACTTTGAACAAGATCATCACTCACTACAAATTTTTATTATTTTATTGCTAGTGGGATGGGACTAAGTCCCTTGTACTGTGGCCACTTCTGGCCTATTGTATCAGCCCCAGATGATAGGTGAGGGTAATTGTGGAGCAACTGGTGGAATGAAGATTGGCAGGGGAAACCGAAATACTCGGAGAAAACCTGTGCTAGCGCCATTTTGTCCACCACAAATCCCACTTGACCAGATCCGGGATCGAACTCACTACAGATGGCCGACCATTTCGCTCTTCATCGTGTACATTTGTTCGCCCACATTTCTTTGAACGTTCTACAACATTGTCTTATAGTTCCCTCAGTCATTACATTTTGACCGTAAACCGTGCATAATTTATGATGGATTTCCGCAGCCCTCACGTTTTTATCGCTAAGAAAGCGGATAACAGTAAGAATTTTGTAACTGGCGGGATTGTCAATTACAAAACATTTATAATTCACTCTGTAGAGGCAAGAACAAACATTAGGTGACCAGTTATGTGATGCTTTACAAGGCAGTGAGTCATGTGACGCTACCTCACATGCATGGCCACTTCCCCTCTTTTACATTAGTTATAAATGGAATTTTCTTTCCGAATAGCCCTCGTATTTAAACAAACAATTAACCGAACTTTGAAGGTAATGTGCTGGAAATTTTAATGCAAAAAGAGAGAGCAAAAAATTAAAGTACTTGAAATTGCAAACTGTTGCCAGAAGATACCTTGGTAGACCAAAAAGGAAATGTATGGAAGTTAATACGTCCGGGATACAATGAGGTGTAACAGTAAATATTTCTACATATATTCCTCCGTATTCGCGAAAACACTACTGGATATTTTACATATTTGCATTCAGGCACTCACTTAAAATATTATCACGAAATTTCTTAAAATATTTATCTCTGTTGCCATCTTTGCACTCTATATTTCTGAAATTACTCTGTGCGGATGAGATGGTTCTTAAAGCGTATGAACAATATATTTTATGATAAGTGTGAAAAACAAAACTGATATTCTTTTGTCAAGATTTCATGTTTTAATAAAGCAAAACGAAAGCAACTGTAAGACATAACAATTATCAATTAACATAATGACATTGAATTATTAACCTGAGGTGGAATGCTCTGTACAAAATATATATAATATTTATTATGACCCATTAATTTTTTCGTAATATCACTCTTCATGATCATTTCAGAAATGTATGCTTGATGGGCTAATTAGGGAGAAAGTGAATGTAAATATACCGTATTTACGCATGTATAGGCCGCGTGCGTGTATAGGCCGCAGCACAATTTTTAGACAGAAATTATAGACAAAATAATTTTCTTTGAATATTATTTCAGGAGTAGAACATCCTGTATTACTAATTATGAATATAATTTTTTTTTAAATGAAGTGTGATTTCGAATATTTCGAACATAAGCCGCACCTCAGTTTTCCTCTTGAATTTTTGGCAAAAAATGTGCGGCCTATACATGCGTAAATACGGTAGTTCTATTTCAGACATCGGATTGAAAAATATTCGGACTTTATCAAATATCTAATCTCGAAAATACAGAATGACTTCTAATGCAAAATTAGCAATGGAGCAGTGGTGCAATCTTGTGAACACTGTAATAAACCTTTATGTTCCATAAGAGCTGGGAAAACGACTGGCGGTTCCTGAAGGACTCGCCTACGTGGAGTTAATTATGTACGAGTATGTGAACATGTAAGGAATTTCCGTGTAATTTTATTAAATGTAACAACATTAGAAACTGATTTCAAGTCAAATTGTTTCGCCCATTTCCACATCGGTAAGACTATGGTAAACACGATTAGATGTTTCCTTACATCATGGCTGATGGTGCTTTACACACTGGAGAAGGAAATGAATAGTCGAGTCTGTAATAGACTGAGGACCTCGGGGTGCGTAACAGCGAACTGTAAAGTGCGGAAACAGCGATAGCGCTGTAATTAATTGCAGGTGTCAATAAATCCATTCATCAAATCCGAAACCCGCCTAAAATTTATGCTCAGCTCCTACACGTGACAATAAGGAATTTATAGACTTGTGTATGGTCTAAATCACACAACATTTCACATGAGTGAATCTAATGGATCACAAAAATCACTACAAAGCCGAAAATGAAGTATAGATTTCATGCAGATAAAATTTTGTCTTGAATTTTATGCAGGGAAAATGGCTTAACAGAAGCTGCATAATTTTTAAAAATCCTTATTGTACTTCATTTCAAGACTCCCCTTAATAGATGTCGCTATTGTCGATCCCATCTCAAAAGTTCGTGATTCCACAATGTTGGTATTACTGATTGTGGTTAATTTAAGCGTACGATCCTTGAGTAGCCAGCAGCAGCAGCAGCAGCAGCAGCATGATGTCCGCACCAGACCTTATCAGAATTCTTCCAGATATTTTCTACGTGGAAGATGCGAAAAGATACGACCAGCCCTACATGCGTTCAATTCTTGTAAACCTACAACGAACGTATAAAAGCGCTATTGCCTCTGCTTACTTCCTAAATAATATATTTATTTATTGTTTATTTGACGATGCTGTCTGTAGGTCAGAATATATAGCGTCCGATGTATGACAGTTAGTAAAGAATGAATATGGATGCGTGTGGAATGAAAAATTCACAGCATAATTTGAATTATTATCTCAGCACATTCTTCGAGAAACTGAGGAAGAACACGGAAACCTTAGGGATATTCTTCGTTAGGTCCGAGTTTGCAATCCAGGGCTTCCATAACATGAAAGAGAGCTGACACCTCCAAGTCCTCCTGTCATCTGTCATGTACACATATTTTTTTCATTGGCGCTACAGCCCTCATTTGGGCCTAGGCCTGCCTCCATGAAACTTTATGATTTAGAATGGTAAGCGACTCCACCTTAAGAAACTATTCGTTCTGTTTTAGAAGATGAACGCAGGACATAATCTCTTACAGTAAGGAATTAGGCCGCGCCATACCTCAAGCGGTTAGTCGCTGGCTTTCCACTGCGGCGGCCCGGGTTCGATCCCGGGTCTGGTCAAGTGGGATTTATGGAGGACAAAGTGGCGCTGAGGCGGATTTTCTCCGAGTAATTCGGTTACCCCTGCCAATCTTAATTCCACCAAAATTCTCCATCATTATAATCATTCGGGGCAGGTACAATAGGCCAATCAGTGGCCGCCGTGCCGAGTGGACCCAGTTGGACTCCACCCCTAATAGCGAGTTTTTTAATTTTATAGTACGGAATTAAATGTGGGGGGATTTCTGCGGATTATTTTCCATTTCGACTAAATCGTTGCATTCAAGGAGGCCGTCCACACAGAGGGGAGGGCGCCACGCCAAAAATGGAATAACAACTCTCTGCTTCACACCACCCTTTGTACTTCAAGGTGCAGGAGAAATTACAGCAAGCAACTTGAGACTTTGGACTTGAAACAGCCGGCTATATGTCTGACACACCGTACTGCTTCAGGCATTCTCATGCTGCACATCTACGAGGTAACTTCAATTCAAAGGACCATCTTACATTTCGAAACTACGTCTATGACAGCGAGGGGAGTCTCTTACGCAAACATTAGCTTCTATTCTCAATTAACCAACATAATTCGAATTGCAATTAACCTGACGTTTTGCAATAACTGTGTAGTACTAATGACTACATTTGTGCTTCTCCATCAGCCAAATGAATAAACACTAACAGCAAACTGTGACTCGATCTGAGAGTGGTTTGTCTCTGACTAATTGGCCTTCTGCGTTTCAACTTCTCATCTCTATTGAGTCGTTCGTGCTATTAACCAGTCTCGTTCAATGAGCCCTGAAAACTCGCACCTGCCGATTAGCTAGACGGTCATCTCTGAACGTAAATCTTGTTCCTGAAAGTTAATATTTCTCATATAAATGACGCAGGATTCCTAAAAAAAAAATAAATAAATGGAGGAAGAAAAATTTACATCAACTTCATAAGCTATCTCACATTAATAACCTTCTTTCTGTGTATACAACATTTAACTTCAGTTTAATGTATATATGTATGTATTTTCCGAAATTACTTTACAAGCTGGATTTATTTATAAATATTTCCAAAGTTATCCAGTAAATATTTATCCAGAATGAAACCCTTCGTCTATAAATGAAAACTTAGTTTGAAAGTAAAAAGTTACAGAAGATCGATCCAAATTATGACTAATTACATTCATGGGATCTGAATGCAGGTAAAGAGGAGATCTTCATTCTAGCTGTGTGAAATGCAAAGTAGACCATAGCAGCTAAAAGTGAATAGTTCCATGAATTCTTTTAAGGGGTTAAAATTCATATCCTTATTACAGCCCAATTAATAAAGGTATACTAGGCTACAAGAGTAATGAATAACAGTTGTGACTTCAAATATACCTCTCCTATTTACTTCGAGCTTTCAATATTTTCTTAGGTAACGTTCCTCTAAGAGGTTTTTGTTAATCTTTGTCTCTATAAATATTCTATGTTATCCGCTCTTTGCAAGTCTTCCTCAACGTAATTTAGCAGCACATATGTTCAGTCATAAGCAAATTCTTCAACAGACTGAGAACTTCTTAAAATCTAAACGTAGATCGGATGATAATATAAGAAATGTATCTCGAGGAAATATATTTCAAGACATGGACTGTGTGCGTTTACATAGAAAAATTCAAGCATTTTCGGGCCCCATAAAAGGAAGAGTATTTATTGAACATCTAAAGCACTCCCCTTATCTCAAGAAGAATTTTGCTATGAAGTTAGTTGTTAGCCTAATCATTTTTCCAAAATAATATCAAATTCTGATTTATTTTCTTCGAAATACTAAATTATATACCTGACAGATTAATTTTTGTCAAATCTAAGGGCTGGACAGCAGAATAATTGAGTTTCGATTCCAACCAAAAGTAAAATAAATTTTTTCTCTTCTCCGCAGTTTTCAGAGCTTCTCTGGGCCCAACGAGCCTCCTATTCAATTGGCGCCAAGGGATCTGTAGATGGTGGTAAATCGGTCGAGACAAAAAGCTAACAATTCACATCCAATTGATGACTAGGCTAAGAATGCATGGAGGTACACATTCGCTCCCCATAGGTTTTCATAGCGTCGTGTTTAATTAAGTATGGGTACAGTTTTACTTTCATTACTTCTAACAAGGATTAAAGTTGTCCATCACGCGTCTGTATTAGAGTAAATCCAGTATGCACAGCTCACGCAACATTTGTTTTGCAAACGCGGCTCTATTACTCACAAAGGCACTTGTCATCTCCTCTGTTAAAGTGCAGCGTAACGCAGTTCCTTCTTACTGAGCAGAACAGAATCTTCATAATGCACGTCGCTTCCGCCGCTTTGAAATGTAGATAGACGTACGAGATGAACAATGACGTCACAGTAACGTCAGACTTTTCAGTTGTTAAGGAAGTATATTGTTATTACTACAACGTTACTTCGCTTTGATTCGAAAACTGTGTAATTTTATGTAGATACTTCCATTGTTGTCATTTTCTCGTAAATTCAATACTGAGCTATTCATTAAAATAATATGTTAATGAAGTAGCAATGTCATGATGGCAGTATTATGAGGCATCGTCAGTTGTTACAACAACCTGACAAGCGGCAATATTCAGGGCTCCAAAAGAAAGAATATTTATGTTTTATGAAACTTGGAACATACATATTGCAATAAGTTACAATTTTCAAAAAGATTTCACAGGTGATTCTCTTGAAATTATATTCTTTGAACAGAGAGAGTATCCATACATATCATTTAACTCAATGAGTAATTATTATAGAGGTTTACTTTCAAATAAATAAGGAAAACATCAGCCATGATAAGTGTTCATGATTTCCGAAAGAAGACGGCTCAGAAACGAAACAAATACACTATAAAACTGGAAATAGTTAAATATATTCAATACCGCTAGTATAATGCAATCCCTCTCAAGATAAAATTATTTTGTCTGACCTGATATCCCCTTTTAAGATGTTTTCTTCTTTGTTCTGAAACAAAAATCTATCATCCATTAAAGTTTCCACCAGGGCATGTCATCCCGTGGCAAAGCCTTTTTAATTTTTCTCAACCTCCTCCCCCTCCCAAACACTCTTCTTCTACTTCCATTCATCTCTGGTCTCTTTTGTCTACTTAACTAAGTCTCATCGTCTTGTGTCTTGTCTCCATTTTGTTCTTTTCTTCATTATCTGTTTTCTTGAAACTTTAGAGTGGGTGTTATCATGACCGCACATGTTGAAACTCCTCGTACTACATTCAAAACTTCATAAATTTTTGTTGTAGTGTTTCTGTCCCAAAGACTTAGTCTCCTACTCTACCCATTCCCTCTTCAAACACGGAAGTTGCTGTTTACAAGCATAGGAATGAAATAAGATCGAAGTTCTTGCACACAGACAGGAGGTGCTGTTATTAAGTACCTTAAAATATAATTTGCAACAACATTTCACAGACATGTCTAATACATAACAAAATCTGAACTATAATGAAATAATATTGTATAATATACAGATCGCTTTTGCACTTCATCATATAATTTGCATGCAATTAGTAACTGAATTGAATAATTTTTTTTATAAGCTGAAAGTGGCCCGCTGCTAAAGAAATTTCTTGCCTTTCATGAAACTCAAAATTCATTACCGGGTTCGAAGAAGCCAGGTACTGACCCCTGTCATAAGTCACATAAATCCAGTCTACAATATGATGATACATCTCTTTAAGACCCATTTTAAATTTATTCACTATCTGAAGCAAGCAATGAATACCCATAATTTTCGTGTGATTATGGTTGGGGATTTTATTCGACTGGAAAAGTGACCTGTTTCTGGCCAATTCCAATTATTCCTCTAAACTTAAGGTAGGTGCAATTCACATCTCCACGTGTCTTCTTAACCTTAACGCGTGCATTGATACTGTGGGCAGCAGCAATCTTCTTGATTTAATTTTTTCCAACTTAAGCCACTTACATATTACTCCCGTCGGCCCTGGAACTGTAAAGCCTGTTAATTACCAGATTATCAATATTCATCTGCCCTTTGCCACTTGTATTCAGAATTACTTATATTAGTACCGTAAATTTTATTCTGGGGCTTATACATTACTTTACAATATGTTCTCAACTTGCGAGGTCTTGTGTGTATGGTACCACCTCAGTCGATACTGCTGTTTAAGGTGCCATGGAACAGACAATTCCTGACGGTTAATCGCCGGCTTCTTACCACCGAGGACAGGTTTTTTTCTTTTTAATTCGCTTAGTGAGGGGTTGAGTCTAACTGGGTCCATTCGGCACGGCGGCCACTGATTGGCCTATTGTAGCCTGCCCCGGGTGATTATAACGATGGATAATTTGGTGTAATGAAGATTGGCAGGGGAAAACGAAGTACTCGGAGAAAACCCGCCCCACCGCCACTTTGTCCACAACAAATCCCACTTGACCAGACCAGGGATCGAACCCTGACCGCCTCAGTTGGAAGCCAGCGACTAACCGAGCTATGGTGCGGCCTAGGACAGGGTTGAAATCAAGGTTATTTTATAGGAGAATCTTGGTGGATGAAATGACACTGAAGCTGTGTTTTGTCCGAATTTGCTAATGAACATTCCACTATTGCTGCATACTCAATTAGCACAGCCCTATTAGGCGAGCGATAGCCTTGACTAAGCGACTAAGCAGAAAAATATCACCTCTTCAGTCTTTAAGTTGGGTTGGCTTCATCTGTGACAGACAGTTTTCTGGTTATGGAGCGAGGAACAACGTGCGATACGACGCAGTTCGTCAGAAAACCCAGGGCTGGATTGCCAGTCGGGTAATAAGACACGCTTGGGAACCTCTTAAGTATTTCGCTTATAGGATACCCCCAAGAAATGTGGGATATGACGAAATATAGCCAATGAAGCCAGCATATAAAGGTGTTTTGGTTTCTAAGGGACAATGTCTCTCCGGAAATCATAATTATGTATAGGGGTGTGTGTCTGAAGTTTGAAGGTAGCAGTTCCGTGTTCGATGTACTAGCCAACAGTGATCTTGCGCACCAAAAATTTTATACGACAATAAGTTTTCAAAGACTTTTCTGTCGGTATGTAACTAATGTGAAGAGAAATGAGGGGGCTTGTACGATGGAGAACAAGTGTGACTCTTTCATATTTATATCTGAAAATAAATAAAAAAAAAATTCACTATGATCCGAGACGGGTAAAGAAAAAACTTTTGGCGTGCCGCCAAAATGAATGGAAGATAAGTCCACTGATACGCAACGGCTGCGATAAGAATATATAGGGAAACAGAATACTAACAGAGCGCTGCCTAGGAAACGCTAAAACAACAAACGCCTTTCACCGGAAATGAAAGGATATCCATGGAAATGAATACTACCAGAGGATAAACCCGAAGTCTTCCACATGGTGCGCTCTGTTCCTTCCGAGAGCAGGTTATAAAAGTCCAGCTTCGAAGAGACCAGTCAGTAGTAGTCAGTTTTCAGTTTGGCTTCAACTATAGCAGAAGCAGTAATTATTCTAGTAAAGCTGTGAAAACTTGTACTTGCGAGTGTAGAAGAGATAGACCAATAGAAGTATTCGCCAAATCCGAGAACCGCGTGAATTTTATTGTCGCGTTACCTACAAAACACGCGACAATACAATTCGTACGTCCGCTTATGTTCGCCGTTTCTCTGTGAGGTACGTGGAGGGTCTTTGTACAACAAAGATGTTTTCCTGGAATCAAAAGCATTGACCTCGTGCTGGAAGCAATAAATACTATCGCAACACACATAATAACTTTCACACTGATGAAAAATTCATGACATGGTAATGAAACTGATTCTATTAGCATACGAGATCTTATACTTAAAAGAATATTCGATATTTAAAATTTAATGTTGAGCAAACTTTAATGTCATTTCATACACAAACACAGGACAGCAGCAACGTTCCTCTTTGAGATGTAAGAGAGTTGCGTTTATGTGAAGCCAAAAGGGGGGAGAGGGTTGTGCGGTAGATCAGAACGAGAGGGGGAGAGGGGTTAAATAAAAGAATATGCAGGACACTTTGTTGATATAAATCGATTACTGAATACCATCATTTTGTTGCATTACGATCACGACAGGACTAAAATGACCATCAATCATTCTACATTGCCACTGCTTTTGAACAAACACAGCCCTCGCTGACAGTACTGAAATATTGAACCGTTGTGTTCATAAAAAAAGCTTCAATATTGTGAATGTTAATAATAACATGTCAAATGTGTAACATCGTGTCATTCGTAGTAAGCACCTACTAAAGAATCCAATATGGATCTCCAAAGGAACAAACAGAGTACCACTACGCGAATTTTTCGCAAGTAATTGCATGACAAAGCAATGACCGGCGGTTAGAGAAACATGTCTGGAAAGGGTGCAATAGAAGAATGCAGTAAGAAAAATTCTCAACGGATAATGTCTTACGAATAGCGAGTTTGGTAACAGGTCAATATAGCTAAAAATGAAGCAGTGAACTAATACAAAGACAAAAACAACACCGTCCAGTGTGACTATTAAGTTTTATCACTTGAAAACTCATCACCCTTACATGTTTCGATCCTTACGGATCATCCTCAGAGGGCATCAATACTTTTTCCGGAAACTACTATTACAATAGGTGTTAAATTATATACATACACATATAATGTCTGAAATACACAATGTACTCAATGTTCAAATTTTCACAGTCACAGGAGCCTTCCTGGTATTAAAATTTTTAAGGTTTCTTAAAACTTTGTTGTTTAAAGATTAAAATTTATATACCATGCAGGTTCGTGTCAATTCTCCTATTGTTATTCTTGGAGGGGGCTGATCCTGTGCCACCTGTCTATCTTGAGAAAGGAGATTCTTAGTATTTTTGTGTTTATTCGTGGCTTGCTGTGTTGTTTACACTCAACTAATACCTCCTTATTCCATCAACGGTTTGATATATATGAAAATTGTAATTTATGAACCTATGTAGAATAGGCTTTGAAGCAGGTCTGCATAGCTACAAATTAAAACGCCGGTTTAACATTACATATATAGAATGTCCAAGGAAGAAATGTCAATAGCGATAGTATGGGCCATTCTAAACAAAATTATGTATATATGTACATGTGTCCGGTTCCGAACGGTTTCCGAGATAAGGTTATTTCACCGTACACTTACAAAATTGTTGATAAGGAAAATATATTGCGTGCTGTTTATAATACAATTACTTATTTTTAAGTGACAAATTTGATACAGTTTACCTAGTATGAAACATTTTCAAAAATTCCGCCGTCAACATCAATGCACTTTGCAACTCGTGTGAGGACATGGCGTGCTGCTCGCCTGTACAGTGTACAGTGTACTGTACAGTGAAATAGCTCTATCTCGGTGCAACTCATGTGAGGACATGGCGTGCTGCTCGTCTGTACAGTGTACAGTGTACTATACAGAGAAATAGCTCTATCTCGGTGCAACTCATGTGAGGACATGGCGTGCTGCTAGTCTGTACAGTGTACAGTGTACTGTACAGTGAAATAGCTCTATCCCTGAAACCAATCGCAATAGGAAAAATGTACATATATTTTTTTAATAGGATGACCGATACTATGCCCTGCCAGAATACTGACCTTCCCTCCTGGGGCACTCTGTACGCATCATAAATACTGTCACGTGTAGGGTGATACGCGTGGCGAAAGTAACGGGTTCTAGTTCGGGTGATTGGGTTTATTAGCACCTTGGTTACAAATTCTCTTAATCACACTTAAATACAGCGCTATCGCACATTTGCACACGCATTGGAATTCCCAGTTATCACTAGACGTCTCCTAGGAACGGATCTCAACACAGAAACTAATACTTCAAATCACTATGAAGTCTTCTTTCTATTTCGTCTTCAATCGCTCTGGAACCTCGAAACTAAAAATTCTTTTTGCACTCACTCGTTCAGTTCACGCCTGACTCCTAGCCGTCCTTGAAATAACTCTGTCACTGCATTCACGTCTCTTATAAGCACTCTGCACAGACTCCACGTAAAACACCGTCTCTACTGTTGCTGACGTCACTGCTTACGCTGAAGTGTCTTTACCGAGCCGATGCTCTGAAACGGGTTGTATAACCCCGTTGTTCCACAGCTGCTCTGCACGGACGACATAGGAAACACAACCTCATCTCTTGCTATGTGTTGGACTCTGTTTACAGAGCTGTTGCCTGGCGAGACGATGATCAAATCTGTTAAAATATTTACACCAAAATTTGATTTAAGATTTATGATGTATATGAAAAACTTCATTTCTGACCGAATGTAAAGTAAGCTTTGTAATAGATCGATATAATCAATAAATGCCTCTCCCATTAAACATACATCTCTCATTTAGAAATTAAACTTTTATTAACCGTTTTTATATAAATACAAGTTCATTCATAATCTTATAAAATTATGGATCAATATGTCTTAAAATTACAATTGCCTTAAATGTGAAAGTTTCACGTGTAGAATTTTAGGAATATCTGTCCAGCAATACGATGTACAGATCCTGATAACAGTCTCCAATGAGCCGGACGACAGTACAGACATGTGTCAGTAAGTTAGAGCCCGACTTAAAATTTCGGTGTCACCAGGCGACCAAAATGTGGAGGCTCCTGTCAGAAAAACAATTTAATTTATAACATTTCTCTTCTTTCTTACTCTTGTTTCTTAAGATAACCAGAAACACAAACTTACATCTCGAGATTTCAGATAAGCAAAGTCTCAATAAAATCTGTAGGTTCTACATATCTAAAAGACTTCGTGGTTTTAGTCCGCAAGCGAACTATACCGACCGAGAGACCGCCGCTTGTCGGCGAATTTAGTGACAACTTTTGCGGATAGAAGGTGTCGCGTGGTCAGCGCAACGAATCCCCACGGCCGCTAATTTCGGTTTTCTATACCTGAGCTGCTATTTCCTTGAAAGAGTTCCTCAATTATCGTCACGAGGCAGAGTGGACCCCGTTCCAGACGCACTACTTGTCAGAAAATCTTGTAGCCCCAGGAATTTAACCCGGGACATCTGGATCTGTTGCCAGGAACTCTGACCACTAAGGCCACAGATGTGGTCTCTCTCTCTCTCTCTCTCTCTGTCGATATATATATATATATATATATAAGTATTACGATGTGTGTTTCCTTCATCTCAGTTAGCTGTGAGGCCCCCTTACTTAGGGGTCTCTGTAGATTTTGTGCAGATGCTTCTAAACCTAATGGAGTGCAACGTTAACCCACTAACGGAATAAAGTGGTGGGCCTCATACTGGAGCATCACATTAATTATATTTACCAAATCAGACAGTGGGTCTCATGATGAAGGGCCGCTCTGTTTTCGAGAACATTTCTCTTGCCTGGCACGAATGTAAGCCACTTGTGCACTGCTTTCCTCTATACCGGTCTCGGCATCCATTTAGATTGAACGCTACACCCACTCCCCACTCTGCTCGCTGATCCAATCTGAGAAGGAAGGATTCGCAAGAGATCTATACTTACGGTAGAAGCCCCGCATGTCCTTCGTGAGAGGTCTGACATGGAGTTACGAATTCCGTTTTTGTATAGACACTTAATTCACTTCAAATGTGACGTGGAAGAAGCTTCTAAATTTGTTATGTGGTACATTCATTCTATGGACAAGCGAAACATCTTCCCGAATATACAGCTGCTTCTAACTTCCTCACACTGAAATCGGTAAAGGAACTGGGCATAGGCCGCGCCATAGCTCAAGCGGTTAGTCGCTGGCTTCCCACCGCGGTGGCCCGGGTTCGATCCCGGGTCTGGTCAAGTGGGATTTTTGGTGGACAAAGTGGCGCTGGGGCAGGTTTTCTCCGAGTACTTCGGTTTCCCCTGCCAATCTTCATTCCACCAATTGCTCCACAATCACCCTCACCTATCATCTGGGGCTGGTACAATAGGCCGGAAGTGGCCGCAGTACAAGGGACTTAGTCCCACCCCACTAGCAATAAAAAAAAAAACTGGCTATGGGATAGAAAATTATATTTTAAATCACTGGAACAAGAGACGCTCTCTCGTTACCACATCCAGACCGCACCTGGGGTCAAACCAGCCTACCAAAACGCAAGCACTGGAGTGTCCTCAAGAACAAACAGGCAGGGGAGCGAAGATGGCCTCTGACTTCCAAGTCGAGGTTGGGAATACGTGGAGCTATATTGACATCCCCCATACGTGATTCAGGTTGTGGTGTTCAGGAGCAGAGACAAGTTTATTTTATCAAAGAGTTAAAATTGTAACTCCTTAGGTTTTAAGAATTTTACGGCTGTAATTTTCAACGATCAATTATGATAAGACTATTATAACATACGTTGTTCTTTCACAAAAAAAAACAAAGATAAACTATTACTAAGCAGAAAAATAGTCTAAAAGTTCGTTAATGAAAGTAGATAAATGAACATCGCACACTAATGACGTAACTTTTATGAAGTACGGGACAATAAAATTATTAAATGCATACGGAAATACTTGCATTATACAGTAGAGAACTATTTCGCTTCATTCCCGTCATATTCAATTAGTTTCCATTAATATCGTGAATATATTTCGGTCAAGTAGACAAAAAATTAATTAATTTTACTTGGAAGTTATGTGGAATTATATTCCGGTAAGAGAACCGTTGGTTTATCCGCATTGCTTCGATTAAATGTAACAGGTAAATCCATTCTAATTAAAAAAAATACGCTTTAAATACAGTTCCAACAACTTATACATACAAGAGTAATTTAATATTACAGAGAACTCTTTCCAGAAAACTTAGCTAAAATTACAAAAATGAAGATATTCACTTCATTAAAACAGACATGTTTCCTGGATCGCCGTTTACAATTCTGCTTATGACCAGCAAATTAATTTAATATGAATTTATTTCTTTTAAGTTGAACCTTGCACAGCCCTTCATAACGCAAGTATGACTCATACGGAGTAAACAATTCCTTGCATTCTTTTATGCGGTCTATATTTACCACATCCGAAATTACTAAAATACTAATTCTTGCTTGTTCGACCACGTGGCACATATTGATTTCCATCTATAAATATATTTATTTTGACATCAAATCTGTGCATTCTTAAATTTAGTTCTGTTGTAGTATCAGATCTACATCTGGAAATTCGCTGTAGTGCAAATGAAAAAAAAAATCCATTCCGCCGTACGTCTTCATGCTGTAATGCTTAATTAGTTAATCAAAAGCACAAATTTACCTTACATTTACCATATATGCTAGCTGCACGCTTTAATATCTCGGTGCAAAATCGAATTGTTCCTCAATTGTGAAACAACTATAAGACGTGCTGCACATTGCCATACATTTGTTTTGCCACCCGAAGCAGGAGTTTGCACAACACGATTACAATAACTACTTTCATTCTTTTGTTTTCTAATTTTATGAATTTATGTACGAGGTTTATGTAATACAGTTTCATATCCTTCTGTCCAATTGCGACTTAGCGAAACTACTTCATTACCTGGTTGGCACACGGCACACAGCAAGCATTTTTATTGTTCCTAACACTGCAGACAATTAAGTTTCATTCTGCGAATTCTCTTGTTGCTTTGCAGTTCGTACAATGGATGTGAAGTGGAAAATAAAAATGTCCTAACTTGTGTTATTTCATAGTCTGTTTGTGCCACTCTACTCCGTAGTGCCTCATTTCGAGTGCAAAATGGGTTTCACACGAGATTCAGACAATGCTCGCTACACAACCTTCACCCCAGGAATAGCTACCACTGCTGGAACATTACACGACAGTGATTCGACTACAATTAAATTTCCAAAGTTTTTGCAACGATTAGGGGAGTAGTATGGATGACAAGGCCTAGAAATAGACGGCTCAGCAGCAAACAAATTTCTGGTATTGTTTAATGCCTAGAGAAACGCTTAGAATCATACGTAAAAGAGAACTATGTTTTTGTGAATTTAAAATTATTAATGTCAGGGCATAACAGAAGAGTGGAATCCCTCGTGATTGATTAGAAATATACTCAGCAGGAAAAGGGTTTCCTTCCCGCATGACGGAGGCGATTTAAGAGATCTGCATCAACTGGAAAGTGTAGAAGGGGTAAAGTTGTTCTTGCGTTTAATTAATGTAGGTGGAGGATATGTAGGGAGATAAATATTTTTCCAGGTTCTAATATCACATGTTTTACGTTTTATATCAATTTATGACTTATTTACTGACTGTCCCTCTTATTCCAAGTCAGATTTTGAACCCTTTGCCGTTCTTTTTATGTTATTTCCATATTCCTGAACAGGCAGAAATATAAAGACAATTGTGATAACAATATGTACGAATAAGTCCCTTAGCCACGAGTCCTTTACCTCCTTACAGATTCAGTAATTCTACACTCTCACATCTTCATACGGCGTTCTTCCTCTCTGACGTTTCTTTAGTTCCGCAATTGTATCCAACGGCTGAGAAGCGCGCGCCAGAAGCGAATCATTAAGATGTTTCTGCTTCCTGATACAAGACTGGCCGAATTTTTCAAACCGCCAGTCAGTCGATGTTGCGAACTGGAGCACTGTTTGTATTAAATTGTCATGCGTTCGTTCCGTTCTTAAGGGATTATTTTGGGACAGTAATTCGAATAGATTTCCGGTCACGGTAGCCGAGCGGTCTAAGGCATGTACTGTCTTCGCTCGCTTGGAAACCGGGATCGTGGGTTCGAATCCCACTCAGGACATTAATGTTTAGTTTGTGTGTGTGTGCGTTTTTCTGTGTTTGTGTACAGGTAGAGGCCTTGCGACGAGCTGATCACCCGCCCAAGGAGTCCTACCGAATGTGTAAGATCTAGAAAAACCGAAGTGAACGGAGAAGTTCATGGAGGCAGGCCTAGGCCCACTGGGGCTGTAGTGACAAGGGAAGGATTCGAATATATTACGGCCGTCTGTCTTCCATCTTACGCAGCTCATAGTGCACAGGACTACTGTCTTCTAGAATATGATGCCGTGTAGCCTGGTAGATCTCCACCAGAGTTTCGGAGGAGCATACTGTCTCAATCTTTACATCTTCATGGTAGAAGAGTAAAGAGCAGCGTCCCCAGAGAAAATAACTTTAAGGGTTTTGAAGATTTAAAGGCGGTGATTATGAAAAATATTGTTTTCTACGGTGAAGATGGAGGCAAAATATCATTCCAATTTTCTGTAAATAACAACCGACTATACTACGTCATACGAAGAATGCAGAAATATGAGAGCCTCATTTCATATTATCATCTTATTTCCAAATTCGATAAAATGATGGGCTACTAGTTGTATGGAGGAGTTCAACACCCAGCAGGGTCAAGAAAGCTTTTTTCTACTTCACAGCGTTCAGACCGACCCTGAGGCCCACATAGCTTCCCATAATATAAGTATCGGAGACTGTTTCCCAGGGGATAAAGCGGACGGAGCGAGTGTCCAATGAAATCCATCCAGTGTCGAGGTAGTGGAGCTATACTTCCACTTTCCATTAGTCCTCATGGCATAGTATTTAATTAATACACGTGTCCTATCTCTATACCCGCAACATAGAAGTATTTTGACTGTTGTCTTAGCCATTTCCGCATCTCCGTTTCAACCTGTGAGTCATCGGAAAAAATTTGCCACGTTTCTCGACGCAGTTGTGAACCGCTTTACACAACAAACACTTCTGACTGTAAAGAGAAAATTTTTCTTTATGAATATCCTTTGCATTGAGTCCTTTTGCACATAAAACGCGTAAGAGAGCGTTACTCTTCTGTAGTATACACACCTCAAACCCGGTCGCCATTTTAACTACTAATACGAGCCTCTGAACATGCGCATGCGTGTCTGCTACCTAGACTATCTTGAAGCTGGACTCTGCTACTACCTACTGATACACACACATAAAACCTATTACCTCCATTAGAAGTGTTTTACTTTAATTTATGTCCTATTTACTGATTCTGCGCCATCTAACACACGTAAGCAGTAAATGTCAACATAAATTATAAACATCAAAAATCTCCAAGAGGTTCAACATAAACAAATTCCATCCAGCAAAGTCCTTGGGAAGCTGAAAGTCGTTCAGTCGAACAAGAAATTCTGACCATATTCTCTTTGGAGCGCAAAAATATATTTCCGTGCTCACAAGAGCTTGAAACTGGACACTTTCTGAGTTACATTACTCAAGCACATAGACTCAAGGCTTATTTCTTTAAGGTTCACTTAATATTATTCTGCCATCTATGGGCAGGTTTTCCAACCAGCCCCTTCATTTCGGTTTCCGACTAAAACTTTTTGTGCATTTGTGATCCCATATTCGTGCTACATTTCCTGTCCATCACTAAAATAATAATGTTCGCAGAATATTTCTAATTATGAAGCTCGTTCACTTGTCTCCGTCCTCTCTTAACTTCTTCCATTTTAGGTGGGAATGTTGTCCTTAGTACCTTTCGCTCAGGCACCCTTAACCCAGTACTCCCAAACATGAGAGATATCGTTGTCCTAATGTTGAAGTTCTTAGACAAGTAGCGGAAAGGTAAACAAAAATTGTGAACTGAATGAGAATAAATTCTCTTCGAGCTCAAATTTCTGTTAAAATTTCTTGAACAAAATTTTAATATATGTTTATGAGATGTTTTGTTTATAATGGGGGGGGGGCACGCGGTAGGGTAGTTGGTTCAGGCACTATACCACAAGTCGGAAGGTCGCGGGTTCATGTCGCGATGAGGTAATTAGATTTTTTCAATTTACCTAATCCTTCCAGCCGCACTATGTCCATGGGGTCGACTCAGCCTCTAACATAAATGAATACCAGGAATATTCTTGGGGGTAAAGGGAGGCCGGCGCGTAGGGCTGAAAACCTTGCCGCCATCTATGAGCCGATTGTCTAGAAAATGTGGGAACCTCAACATCTCACAATCCTATGGGCCTTCACGGCCTGTTACAGGGATAGCCTTACTTTTACATTGTTTATAATGACACTGTCACAGCCAACAGGGAAGAAAGCAAGGTTTAGAAGTCAAAGATATAAATGATAATACATAAGTCCCTCCGGGTTTGTTGCCCTGACGAGTTAGGAAGGTCTGGAGAAACTTATAAGTCACTCTGTATATCTATTAGATATAAAAGGGTTGTAATTTGTAACTCACTACGAAACGTTTAAGAATAAAATGTTATATCTCATCAGACAAAATAGAACTCGTGTAGTCTGCTGCTACTTGCTTAATGTTAGTTCCTCGTTTGACTTATTTTCCAACCCTGAAGAATGTCGGTTGATTTCCAACGAACTACATACCCTTATACTTCTTATTTACCTCTTCAGAGAGTACAAATCTTACCATTGTCAGATTAAGTTACAGTATGCTTTAATACAAGCTTCAGAACTTGTACTCTTCTCCAAGTATAATTAGAATGATCAAGTCAAGGAGGATGAGATGGCAGGGTATGTAGCACGAATGGAGGAGAAGTGGAATGCATAGAGGATATTGGTGGAAAATCCAGAAGGAAAGAGGCCACAGGGAAGACTAAGGCGAAGGTGGGTGAACAATCTCAAAACGGATCTTAGAGAGAGAGAGAGAGAGAGAGGAAGGGATGGATTGGATTGATCTGGCTCAGGCTAGGTACCAGCGGAGGGTTCTTGTGAACACGATAATGAACATTCGAATTCCGTAAAATGCTGAGAATTTCGTGAGTAGCTGCAGATTATGTTTTCCTGAACAAGGGCTCAGCTCCATGAGTAAGTAAGTATGCTTTACTATAAAAGCATGCCTACATGAATGGAATGAGGAAAATGTGATTCAGATTTTTCTACAAGCGGCTCCATAGACTCTGCTAGGTTGACCTGACTTCTGAAATCTGATTCATATTCTGCTCCAAACTCCTAAGCAACTTCAAAGATTCAGGTCAGCATCTCAATGCAAATTTATTTCTGGTTCCTTTATGTACGAGTGTGAACTTCAGACGAGTCGAGAAGAGTACTCCTCGATTTCTATATCCACTTTCTACAGAATCACAAATTACCCTCAAGGATAGAGTACTTGGCTTCTTTCATTAGTGACGTCATTAAATTAGGTCAGTTTAGTGACGATATTACTGGCAGACGTCATTTTCAGTTCCCTACATAAACTGAAGGGTTGTATTTAAATATTCTATAAAGTTCTACAATAATATATTCGTAGGTTCATTGAGCATTCAAAGGCTGGTTGTATGACAACACTTATATATCATTTCAGGGAAAAATATATTCCTCTAATATTTATATTACACCCAAGTAGCAGTGAATTCCAGCATTTTATAGCAATTAAGTGATATACACGTTCCACAATTTTATAGCACTCAACTAATATGTACATTCCATCATTGTATAGTATTCCAATCTTTCATACAGCATTTATATCCTATGTTAGTACGTGTATTCAAGCTATTTGTGTTACTGAAGGAACCGGTGCATTAGGTCATTTTATACCACTATTAACATGTGCGTTCCAGTATTTTACAATATTGAAGTAATATTTATATTCCAGCAAGAGACATGTTAGCTTAGTTTAGCGACTGACTACGGGCTGAACGACTAAAGAATCGGGGTTCGAGTCCCGATGGGGCAAGAATTTTCAGTCCTCCATGTCGTCCTGACCGGTTCTGTGGCCCACCTAACCTTCTATCAAATGGGTACCACGGGCTCTGTCACTAGGAATAAAGAAGCAGGGGAATGAAACTGACCACTCCACCTCAAACGAGTGCGGAGGTGAAAAATATGTGGGCCTACACATCCATCATTCGGATGTCACTTCGGTACTTACGACAAAACGAAAATGTTGGTTGTGTAGTTGGCACTCCTGCTTTTAATCCATAACTGTAACGCGGCCCTGACACCAGCTATTTTGAGATTTTTCGTGGTTTCATTTCTTCCAAGGGAAAATGGGATAACATATCAAAATAGACATGACAGTTTCCATCCGCGTCTTTCTCGGTTCGTTATTCTTATATTGGCTTGTTATTCGCAGCTACGTAATACAGGGCGTCAGAGAAGCAGCACTTGTGAGCTTGACAGCATTGAGACGACTCTAGAATATCTTGCAAACTTTCCCTGAATTTCAAATTGGGATTACTCTCAAGGGTCGCATGCATTTCAGTATTTTTATTGAACTTCTGCTAAACAATCGAGCACACACACTTCGAGATAATATCGATGACCAGCTCTGGTACCATAATACGGAAACAAATATGATCTGTACGTTCAGAGGAGCTTCATAACTTGTACTCTTCGCCAAGTATAGTTAGAATTATCAAGTCAAGGAGGACGAGATGGCAGGACATGTAGCACGAATGGGTCGAAGACGAATGCATATAGTATATTGGTGGGATAGCGGCCTCCGTAGTCTAGAGGTAACGTTCCCACTTCATGACTCGTGGTACGCGGGTTCAAACCCGGCAGAGGTCGTCGAATTTTTAAAGGCGGAAAAATTCAGGGAACAATTCCTCCGGGAGGGACTTTAAGCCGTGGATCCCGTGTCGTAGCTTTACGGCACGTAAAAGAACCTCATATCTCCAAAGGAGGTCACTGAGCCAAATTCAAGGACATTTCCCGCCCAACAGTAGTCTCTAACGCCTCTGATAGATGGGGGAAGCATTATAGATACCGCCAAGCCAGTAGAGGCCGAACTCGCTGGCTCGGTCGGGACTGATGGTACGCACCATTATCGGTAGGGTATAGAGACTGGTAGAATATCATAGAGGGAAGCACAATGGACCAATACTGGTCTAAGTGCATGGGGAAACCCACCCTCTCCAATAACTAACTAACTAATATTGGTGGGATAGCCACAAAGAAGAAGACTAAGAGGAAGACCAAGAGTTAGGTGGGTGGATAATATTAAAATGGATCTTAGAGGGATAGGATGGGGTGGTATGGACTGGATTGATCTGGCTTAGGATAGGGATCATAGAAAGCTCTTTCCTACACCGCAATGAAGCTTGGAGTTCCATAAAATAATGGGAAGTTCTTGAATAGCTGCACAAGTGGCAGCTTCTCAAGAAGGGCTCACCTTTATGAAGTTATTTAGCTAGTTATGCGTTCAGAGAAGGTTACGAAGTTTAGTGCGCCATTTCACCCATATCAACTTAATTAATACAAGACTAACCAAGAAGAGACAGATTATTATGAAACGCTGTGCACTCCTTCAGGGGAACAAGTGCTTAAGCGAACGTAATGTGAAATGTAACATAGAGAGAACTGCATTATGTGTATCATAGTAATTTGTGGACACCCCTACATCATGTAAATATATTGGTATTATAACTGTCATGGCACTAACATATCAGAAATATGTTCTGTCTTCTGGGATATAGCGCCGTATAATCCGTTGAAAGTCGGCAGATATTTCAAAAGAACGTGTCCCATCCATCTTTAGGGTTGAAGAGTAAACCAAGCATGAAGCGGGCAGCAGGAGAAGCTTCAACTCAGCTGAATTTCAATGGGCCACAGGACTTTCCATTGAATGAATTAAGTGTAACCCATAAACATATACTTTACAGCTAATGAAAGAGCTGTCTCCAGTTACAAGAACTGTAAATCCGTCATTTTGCTTTTAGTACAGGAACTTTGAAGCAATATTTTGGTGCAGTCACATCTGAAAGTTAGAAATATGTTCAGTGGCCACATAAATTACATTGTAGTGTTGTTATGTAAGCACTACGACAAATGTCATACAACATACTGTTATTAATATGTACGTGTGTTTTAAAAAGTAAGAGGAAGAGGAATGTGATTACCATAATTTAAATTATGTTTACTAATTGGGAGCATATGTAATGAAAGTTCTTCGACAAATAAATTTATAAAATTCGTCTGTTAATTTCCTATGGAACCTATTTCAAGAGAAGAATTTGGAACGTCATACTCCTCTAACACATAAACTTACAATCCTCTCATAAAATATTGACTGAATTTACAGATTATACGATGAAAATTAATATTAAACTTCGGAAAAGATTTTTCAGCAAGAAATGTCGGTACTTATTGGACATAAAAATAAGTAATGGTCTCGCGAGAAATTTCAGGGGGGTCACAGTGGCCGAACTTTAGAATCGCTTCTTTCGTAGGTCGACAGCCTCTATGTTCTAGTGTGTTCTTGACTACAGATCCAGAGGTCCCGGATTCGATTCCGAGATTTACTAAGAAGCAATGGGTGTGTAACGGGGTCCACTCAGCCTCGTGAGGATAACTGAGGAGCTATTTCAAGGAAATAGCGACTTCGGTCTAGAAAAGTGAGATTAACTGCCATGGGGACCCTTTGCTCTGACCACGCGACACCCTCTATCCGGAAAAGTTGGCATTAACTTCGCCGACAAGCGGCGGTCACTCAGTTGGTATATTTCGCTTGCGGACTAGAGGCCACGGAGTTTGTTGTTTGTTCTTTAGTATGTCTTTTTCTTCATTCGAAAAAATCGGAGCTTCAGTCTACTGCATGAGTGTTACTGCACTGAATACCGTTTAAAATAAGGCCTATATTTAGCTTTGCAACAATCCGAGATGGATGAACAGCAGATGCAATCAACGATTCATACCCTTAATGAAGAGCTTCCGGTAATGAAACTATAATTAGAAACTTTAAAATTAAAATTAAACCAAAATCCAAGTGAAACAATCCCCCAAGAAGTAGAAATGAATGATGATGACTTTGCTGACGATACCAAATGGATACGAGTTCAAAATAGCAGGAAAAAAAGGAACTTGGCCGATAAAAATCACAGAAAGAAGCCACAGAACACAAAGACAAAGCAAACACTACTGCGTCACAGTCACAAACCAAACAGCCAAACAAAACCCCACCCATTGATAACAGGTGTTGAAAATCATGAGGACTTAACCCCAATTATGAAACAAGCTATTGGTGATGAAGAATATCAAACAAAGCTAATGAATAAAACGTATCAAGGGATTACGCATACAGAATGTTAACAAAACTCTGAATATCAATAATATACCTTGGTTCTCTTAATAAAACAAGCAGACTAGAAATATTAAAGTTATGATTAAGAATTTACATCATTTTTTTTTCCTTGGCACAACAGCCCCAGTGGGCCTAGGCCTACCTCCATGAACTTCTCCGTTCACTTCGATTTTTCTAGATCTTACACATTCGGTAGGACTCCTTGGGCGGGTGATCAGCTCGTCGCAAGGCCTCTACCTGTACAAAAACACAGAAAAACGCAAACACACAAACTAAACATACATGCCCTGAATGGGATTGGAACCCACGATCCCGGTTTCCAAGCGAGCGAAGACAGTACATGCCTTAGACCGCTCGGCTACATCATTCTTTTCAACCAGTAAATATACTGCGTAGCCTTAATGAACAAGGTTTTCAAGCACTGAATGCCACACCAAAGTTAAAGTGGAAAACTAAAGAACAATTACATACGTTTATCATTTTATTTCATCGGAACACAGACATAAATAAAATATTCAAAATTAAAACAACCTGCAGTGCAGCTGTTATCGTTGAGCCAATTAGAGGCACTAAGTTAATACCACAGTGTAAATCATACCAGTCACTTGGTCATACACGAAATTATTGTCGTAAAGCACCAAAATGTGTCAAAAGCGCTGGAACACACTTAACTTCACAGTGTGATAAACCACAACTGGCACAACCAAAATGCTGTCACTGCGGAAAGAACCATCCAACAACTTATCGAGGTTGTGAGGTGATTAAAGAACTCCAGAAACTTGCAGATAACAAGAATAAACCAAAACAACAAACTAAAACAAATAAGCAAATAGTAAGAATAGCTCCCAACAATGAACGTAGAAACAACGTTGGGAAAACCTATAGTCAGGTGGCATCTAACAGCATTGCTGAAGCTAAACAAGCCACAGATACTGATAACAGGTTAGCACAAATAGTTCAAATGCTAAAAGAGCAAAACCTGCGCCTCAATAAAACCGAAAGCAGCTTTAAAATGACCACCACTCACTAATAACTAACTCCTTACGCATAATGGAATGCGAACTGATTGCTGCAGCACCAACACGACCTACAGGTAATCCTGAGCACAGAGAATATTGACATATGTCTTGTATCAAAACCCATTTCACTAAAGAATCTTTTATTGGCTTCAAAAACTATATAACATATCATACTATTCATCCTGCCAATACGGCCCGTGGAGGTAGCGCTATTATAATCAGAAGCAACATCAAACATTACGAACAAGAGGAATATGCAACCCGTGACATCCAAGCCACAATTGTAACAGTCGAAACATTAAAACAGAATATATGACATAAACTCCGTCCTAATTGCAACGATTTATTGTAGTTCTTTTGTCTTGCTTTCTTCTACACTACATGTTTCGGCGCACACGACTCGATATATTGAACATTTTGTTGTAGAGCGTGACTACACTTTGTAGTTCACTATTACACACACACACACACACACACACACTGGTGTCCACAGTCACGTTTTATTACCGTTGCCTAGTAAAGGCTTTCAAAGACGGACGTTCCCCTTCTTCTAGATTCTCGAACTGTTCCCAGTTTCAGATACCAGCTTCTCACAGTAACAGCTTACTGAAACCCAGCAGTTTTTTAACTGCCTGCAACTGCTAAATTGTCCTGCTTATAAAAAGCGTTTCCTCCACTATTATTGTGTTCTCATGTTGCTGTGGAAATGTGCTTGTTTGTGGAGTCGGTAATAAACAATGACTGCTGTACAGTTGCTTGTTTCCCTGTCGTTGCCTTGCAACGGGTGTGGATATCACGTATAGTATAACGGATTGAGTCAACGCTTTGCCAGGCAACAGATCTCTACACACGGTCCAACACATAAAAATAGGGGAAGCTCCTCTCAGAAACACAGAGTTCTGAGAATAGGCCGTGATGAAAGTAAAACAGGCTCCCTCGTGTTAGGAATATAGGTCAGCAGGCACGAGGCTCCCCCTTTGTGTAGTCAGCTGGATATCAGTTGTGACAGAAAAGGTGAAGTAAACAAAAAGAATAAAATGAGATATCGAAGTGATTGGTTAGAATTATTGAATTTTATCTTTGTGTTTATATAACGTATGAAATCCGATCGTGTGTTGTTATCGGCCTCTGTTTCGCTCTGTCTCGGCGCTGGATAGTAGGCGAGCATTCATTGTGCAAAAGCTATTTAGGTCCACCGTTGTTTCGATATCTCGTAATCACTTAATTCATAAAGAGATCGCAACTGCAGCTCCATGACGATAAACTAAATGATACAGAACTGGTTAAGTGGATATGCGGAGTGATTAATTAAAAGGTTAACAGTAGTCAGTATAGCGACAGGTTGCGGGCTGGACGGCAGAAAGGTCACAGTTCGAGTTCCAGTAGGGTCAAAAATTTGTCTCCTCTCCATATTATCCATACCGGTTACGGGTGTCCACCGGGCCCCTTATCCAATGGTCAACGGGGTCTATTTCTCTAGCGGTAAAGCGGCCGTGGTCTGACCACTCAACTCCAACTTGTACCGAGATCAAGAAAACGTGGATTTATACATCCACTCCCCCATAAATTTGTCATGGCTTAGTGTTTAATTAGTTAAGCACGGGGACAACTTTACCTTTTTTACCTTGAGCTTAGGCTTATATGGAGCTGAGAAGTACAGTCAAAGATATCGTCTAGGTTGCAGATAGGTGGCGTAGCTAAAATTATCTCCTAGAAAGAAATATACATTTCACCCAGTACAATGTATTATTATCTGTGCGCAAGAAGTACAGACGCCATGCATCAAATTTATGCTTACAAATCCTCATTAGAGTTTTAACAATTTTAAATCAACTGGTATATTCATAAGCTTGTCATAGCAGATAAGCAGTTTTTATATTTTTTCATTTGTTCATTCACTCATCAATGGCTCAACAGTCCTTTGTTCTGCCACGACATCTTCATTTTCGTAAACTTCTTGACACACACCGTAGGACTCCTTAGACGAGTGATCAGCCTGTCTCAAGGCCGCTACCTAAGCACAGAACTTACTTACTCCTGGTGCTGAGCCCTTCTGGAGGAGCCGCCAATTCTGCAGCTACTCAAGAATTTCCCAGCATTTTATGGAACCCGAATGTTCATCACCGTGTTCACAAGAGCCCTCCAGAGGTCCCTATCCTGAGCCAGATCTATCCAATCCATACAATCCCATCCTCTCTCTCTAAGATCCATTCTAATATTGTCCACCCACCTACGCCTTGGTTTTCCCTGTGGCCTCTTTCCTTCTGGCTTTCCCACCAATATCCTATGCGCATTCCTCGTCTCCCCCATTCGTGCTACATGACCGACCCACCTCATCCTCCTTGACTTGATCATCCTAATTATACTTGGAGAAGAGTACAAGTTTTGAAGCTCCTCATTATGCAGTTTTCTCCAACCTCCTGTCACTTCATCTCTCTTTGGTCCAAATATTCTCCTCAACACCCTGTTTTCAAACACCCTCAGTCTATGTTCCTCCCTTAATATCAGAGACCAAGTTTCACACCCATACAGAACCACAGGCAAAATTATAGTTTTGTACATTCTAACACAAATACAAAATAAACGCACACACACACACAAACATCCATGCCTTAGAGTGGAATTCGAGCCCATGATCCCAGCTTTAGAGCGAGAGAAGGCAATTCGTGCCCTGAGTGGGGCGGCCACTGTGTTCGGCGTCTCATTATTTAAGAGGGGTTTATTTTAAGAAATGCCCGGAAGCTAACACACCGTATATATGTATGTATTAGTAATATTTGTCAAGCAAAGAACCTAATAAAATCATAAAATTAAAATTTACCAACAATAAACCTATACAGAATTTGAAGTTCTCGACGGTTCTGAGAGTACTGGGATAAAGCTCTCGATACGCCTGTACTTCATGCTACACATATCAACGCGTAGAGAAGTCCGTTAAATGTCAACGGCCCTTTTATCAACGAACGTGATGCGAAATGCAATTCGTTTCCCAAGCAAAATGAGGTTTAATAACATTCCAGTCGGAATTGAGGCGGGGAGAGCTGCATATCTTATTCGCTTCTTGAAAAGCTGGTATGAGTTTCATGGTTATATTAAACAAGTCTCCTAGAACTATAACTGGGGCTCAGAACTATCTGTGCATATATAGAGAGATAACGCCCATTTTGTTCCTATCAACAGAACAGCATTTCCAGCAGATAGAGTTTGCTGTCTAGGATGATATGTTTCGGCATGTGTGTGCCATCTTCATGTCCGTACTTACAATTATTCTGTCAGGTACGTGGTGTAACTTTTCCGTATAAAAAGAGTGAATTCAAAGATGCGTAATACAGCACATATATACAACACACTGAACTACAATCAGTGGTTGTTACTACCCGCTGGAAATAGTTATGACTTGACAGAAATAAAATAAATATTATCTATAGTAATCATACGCAGAAACTGCCTTATAAAAGAAGTTATTGAAGGAAAGATAGAGGGCCAGATTGAACTGACAAGAAGACGAGGAAGAAGACGTAAGATGATGCTGAATGACCTTGAGGACAGAAGAGGATACTCTCATTTGAAGGAGAAAGCTCTAGATCGCATTAAGTGGAGGAATTGTTTTGGAAGAGGCTGTGGACCTGTCGTCTGACAGATTACTGATGATGATGATGATGATAGTAATCATACAACAGAATGAAACAAAATATTGTCACTTGTATGAGTGACTACAAAGGGGTTCAGATTGGTAATCGGATTTATTGAACTCTTACACAGCTCGTTACTATACTTAACAAATCACTATAAGACACACTAGGCCGGCCTTTTCATCTGTCATATTCTTCACTAGCCGTTGCCCAGTAGTGGCTTCCAAAGGCGAACATTACCTTTCCTTTGTGTTCCCGAACTGTCCATCTCAGCTACCAGATTCTGACAGCAACAGCTCACGAAGACTGAACTGCAGATGTCCTCTCACAAAAATCACTCCACTGACTCACCAAACAACTCTTCCCTTCACTTCGGCTCCTTATTTGCTCTGTTTATAACACATTGGCAAGGACTGTGTAGAGAACACCGATACTCTGTTGCAGTGAAATTGTTGTCGTGGAAACGTGTTTGTTTGCGGAGCCGTTACTTAGAAACTGTTGGTGTGTAGTTGCTTATTTCGTGGTCGTTGCCTAGTAACGGGTCTATATGTCACAATATGAGATGTACATATATAATTATCTACTTTTATGAAAATAATTATTAGGTCTATATCTGACCTCTCTTCAAACAATATTAATTCCGGTATTTAGTCCAATACGTAGTTTAATTTCTGAACTTGCCACCATTCAGTTCATTATCATTTGCCTTCCGGGTCTTCTGCTCCTTCACCTAAATGTTAGGCTATACGAAATTCGCGCGTTGTGATCTCTCGCTGTACGACAGAAACATACAATGAGAGCAACCGTGACGAAAGGACTAAGCATATTTACAGCCGCCATTCAACAAGTCTGATTGGGGTCATCATGACGAGGAGAATGGGGAGGTAGCACGTGAGATAGAGTTCAGAATCTTGTAAAATTGTGAACATAATATCTGAAGGAAAACGACCATTTGGAATACCTAGAAAGAAACAGAAAGATACAATTAAAGCGGATTGTTAACAAATGAGTTATGAGACTATGGGATGGATTAGACCAACTCACGATATCGGCCAGGGGCCGGCTTTTGTGAGCACAATAATAACTTTATTCTTCCGTGAAAGGCGAGGAATGTTTTACTACCTTTCCAATAAAATCTCTGTTCCCTGGAACAACTTGTATGGAAGTGGTATACTGCGGAGAATTCAATAATTGATTCTTTACAATAAATACCCCGAAAACTGGAAGTGACACAGACCGAATTCCACTGGGTTCTACTACTACAGAAGAGAGCTACTCAGCAGGCTGTGATAGTCCTAGGCCAGAGTCAGAGATACTTTACGACTGGCGCTTTACCGTCAATCTGTTCGTCTTGACGCCAAGCCCCTTGAGACTCATGACCAGAGGGGTCTTTCTCTACCCCCCCTTTTTTTCGAATGAATCCCTGGTCATAGTCCTTATGTACTATCCTCTCTGACGAGAAGATGGGTTTGCCTCTTACGAATAGGCTTGGCTTTTGTCAAGTGTACGTATCGCACATATAACGTGTTATTGAAAATTGTTCCCTGTGCACTATATACAAGTCCTCTGTCAGTATAGGCTTTGCAAAGCAGATCGTGTCTATCTTACGTATCTTATGATACAACGGCAGCTTAATCACTTGAACGGTTATAAGCTTGGCCGCCGTCAAGTTTAAGCCTCTTAGATTTTCTGTCTGCTCCGTCATGTCCTACGCTGCAAACATGTTCATTCTCATGATTTTGTAAAACCTCAGCTTTCCTCATGAATAATCCATAACAATTAATTTCGTACCTCACAGGAAATAATTTATGTCTCCGCTACAAAGCCCAACTGGTTAATGCTGCTTTCAGCAAATTTACTAACGGTAATATATGGGCTTTAGTTCTCATCCTACGGTCCGTGGATCGAATACGACTAACTGCACGAGTTCTTGTAATCTCTTTAACATGTCATTAAATAATTATAACTGCAGCAGTTCGTGTGATACAGAATATCAGGACGAATGCTCAAGACTGTGAAATTCAACATAATAGTGTTTGTTTTAGTTTGTGGTTTAATCGATTTGATTATGTTGAGCAGTAAATTAATTGTATGATAGGACTGTCATGTCAATAGTAATTACTAAAATATGTGCCCAAGACTCCTCAGTATTTTAATAATATTTTATTTCTAAGCAGTGCTTTAGTGCTCGTAAAAATATACAAATATAATTCCTTACAAATCTGACGCCAAGTTTGGGGAGGGGAAATTCACTTATAAAGTCTCCAAAAGAATTACTGTACTTAGATTTCATGTTAATGTTCGAGTTTACGGAAGCAGAAATCCAGTCCCCCCATTACTTTTAAACTTGAATTATAATGTGTCTTTCAAATATCGGTCCGCCATTATCAACGGGATAATTTAGTTGTGATTATTACAGAATTTAGGGCATTCCTCTGGCAAACTTTTATGCCGACAGTAGGAGATATCAAGGTTTCTCCCATGTTTGTTATGGACGGCACAGAATTTACTTTTGTTTGTTTCTGAGTAGAATTGCGACAGTTCTTTGTTGGACAGAACTATATTCATTTCAAAGTTAATGTCATTTATGTTTTTTGTCATTTAGTGTTCTATTTGTAAATAGCGGGCAGTTTTCCAGTATTAGTTACTCTGGGTTGTCTATAATTAAAGAATATTTGAATAAATGCCCTTCTCAAAAAGGCTTGGAGTGGACTCTGTAAATAGAATTTTCTTTGAACTGAAAGCTTCTCTTTCAAATCATAATGACAATATTAGTGTTTTGAAATAATGTAGCATTGTCAGTCATTAAAATTCGGAATAACAAAGAAAAATATGAAAACTATGTCTGTGCTTCGAGAAGGAAAACATGGCGATTATAGAAAGGGGGCCGGATGCAGAACAGAATGTCTTCAGAAAACAGTCCAGAGGTAGTTCCTCAGCATTGCAGGAAAGTTATCATGTTATCCACTTGTTGGCCAAAAAAGTGGTTGTAACACACATTACAATAGATTTGTCCTCAAAATAAACCATTTCTAATACTGCAAAAGTCTCTCTTGCAATATGGAACCGACGGATATAAGATTCTTGACTCGGAAACAAGACACTGGTTGAGAGTAATGACTGAGCAGTTGTTAATCGCCATTCGAGGCTCGTCATAATCTCTTGATTTGGTTACAGAATTATTTACTCTTAAAAGTCTGCTCGGTACAACAGAAGAACTTTTCTGTGAGTGAAGAAGACCACGAGCTGCCATGAACAAAACTGAAGGAATTGACAACAGACGGCTCTCCATTATAATTAGAAATAAAACAGGTTTTATGAGTGGAATTTACTGAGAAATCTATGAACATAATCCCGAAATTTATATGGACCTTCAGTGCATCATCAGCAAAGAATCACTTTCTGGAATAATTCTAAAACGGATCGTTAAACACATCGCGAAAGCTCACGCAATTATAGGACGGATATTTATAGCTTGTTGCTATGTAACAGTCAGCGCGCCAATAGACTGGCAAGATAGCTTTCACGTGATATGTCTTCTGTATGGTTTGCGCTACGCAACGACAGAACTGTGTTTTCTAGCAATAGAGAATACAAGAACGGGAATGGTGTTGTGTCTTAGTGAATTGTGAAGACTGATTACAGATTAGGACATAGGAGTAGAGAGTGATTGAAGACGAAATAAAAAGGAGATTTCATAGTGACTTGAAGCGCTTGTCACTTTGCTGAGGCCCGTTGCTATGAAACAGAATCCTAGTGCGTGTGCAACAGTGAACTGTAAATTATGTAAATCAGCGATTGCGCCGTATTAATTGCATTGAGAAAGAGAGTGTAACAGAAGTGTTAATAAATCCAGTCATCCGAAATAGAACCCTTTATTTTCGTCACGTGTGCTCCATGCACGTAACAGTATGAATATCCTGTGAATTTTGCGGTGACGACTGTGAACTTCACTCAACCTAACGGACTCAATCGTCGTCAGTTTCAATCTTCTTTTTTGTCGAAAATTGATGGTGAATATGATACATCCCTTACCATACAGAAGTCAGATTGCTTAAGCATGGGGCGGTGCGGAATCGAGTTTTAGCTTTGGGGATGGGAATGCGTAGATATGTTCGTGAATAAGAAAGGGAAATGTCTGTCTTAACTTAGCAATGAAAAGTGGTTTTGGGCTTGTTATTGTCATACGAGTGATTTAAATGCCAAACTTCAAGGTCAACATAAACTCATTACTCATATGTTTGGAACTATCAGAGATTTCGAAATGAAACCGGAATTATTTAGGAAAACAATGGCAAAATTTTAACTTGCTTCATTTTTCTTCTTACGGTTTGTTTCCTAATGAAGGATGGATGTTTCTTTTCTAATTCTTGTGTTGTAAAATGAAGTGAGGGGAATTTTAGATCGAGTTTCAATAAATTTTGTAGCCAAGCTTCAATTGTACGTTACCTTTCAAAACCCAATCTCCGTTTATGACAGTGATACTCCAAAAAAATTGCATCGCTAATTGATTGGACTCTAGTATCACTCACTTTTGCCTGGTAATTTCATTCAGGTAGCTTTAATTACCATTTACCCTTCTTTGCCAGTCTCTCCTTCCTCTAAGTCAAGTTAGCCCGAAATCTGGAAAGTGTATTTTATATGAACAGGCTTTCACGTACGACACAAGACAAACACAGTTCCGTTCGACAATCACCGATGTGCACTGCATTATATGGCTCTTACTAAAATGAAACCAAATTTTAATTCCCTTGCGCAGCAATGAAGGCCATATTAACCACGAGTAAGGTACGTTTGGCTTATTCTATTGAAATGTTCAGCTTTGTGTTCGTGGTCATAAAGCCGACCATTCATATCCATCTAATGTTGAGGTTAAGAATACTGTGATGTATCGATCCACTGCTAGGCAACGGCTCGATAAACAGATCCCGCGGCGATAGATTCTTGGTAAACAGCAGTTGCTCTGGCAATGCGTACAACAATATGCAACAAGAAAAACTGTGTTTTCTATTTGATCCGCGCCGAGATATTTTGCTAGGCAACTACGTTGCAGTTGTATCAGGAGCTAGTAAGGATAGTGCATGATCTGCTGTACTGAGCCTGGACTGACAGAGGCCTTGTATTTGTTGTATATACATACATATAATAATATGTCAAATGTAAATTGTACAAACTGACAACAGACTTATTACTGCTGACTGTGACTCTGGCAAACGACATACCCGTCTTCTCGTCAGAGAGAGCGCCTCACATCAACAAGCCTGAAACTGTGATACGGTAATAAAAATCTGGTCTTGAGCCCCAGATGGGTGCTTTATTCGAAGGCAGATTGACCGTCAGTCATAGCATAACTTTGAATAGTCAGTTGTCGGTAGGAGATAGCCAAGAGAAGTTAATGTTTGAAGAAGAATTAGTAGTCAGCCTGTAAAATTTAGTGTGCGATTAGAAGATTTAGTCACAGTGAGACTGTTTTAGTTCCGTTACCAGGATACGACTAATGAAGACTGAGAATCCTAGTGCGTGTGTAACGGTGAACTGAAATCAGCGATAGCGCTGTATTCCTTGTAAGTAGGAGTTGATTGTATAAATTGTTAAGAAATCCAATCATCCAATCCAGAACCCATTAATATTAGTCACGGAAGTCCGGACACGTGACAATACATAGATTTATCCATGCACTCCCCTATACGTCTTCATGGTATATTCATTAATTAAGCACAGGGAAGCTTTAACTTCACCTCTGAAATAGAGATATATAAAATCTCTTTTATTCATAACATATTAAATCTTTCAAAGTTTTACATTTTGCTACAAGGTTGACATCCCTGATGTAGGCCGCCGATGCAAACCATTTGACAGAGGAGCCTCAGTGAGGTTACCTTGACGAAAAGCAGCCTCGTCAGCTCTCAGCAACAGACGACCGTCCGTGTACCTCTATTGTCATCACTATCATCATATGAAAAGGAAGCCGAACGCTTCCTGAAGTTACCATGACGATGATAAATCGCCTGCTAAGGTCGAGGGTACGCCCCCGCACGCTGTGTACATATATACATAGTCCCCAGAATGGTTATGTAGGCTGGGTCAAAGGTCAAGCCTCGAGCGATATCATGATCGCACATCACAGAGCATGAAATGGGTACGTTCCTTGGGCCATGGCAGGAAAGAAAGAAATACTTGGAGAATGTCCTTCAGTAATCACGTGATGTTCCTCGTATTAAAAAACAGGATTTCCGGTTTCAAATTCGAATGAAGAACAACAACTGGTAGCTCCCTTCCAGTGTAATTATTCTCCAGAAAGTACAAGTAAGACTGCCCATCTATCCAACAATTCCCACGTGTTTTATTGAACTCGACGTTTCATTGCCGTGTTCACAGCAGCCCGCCACTGATCCTCACCCTCAGCCAGATGAATTCAGTTCACATGGTCAATTAACATTTTTTAAGATCCATTTTAATATTATTCTCATGTTATATAACGATGAAAAAATGAGTTAATACTGTAAATAAGAGCTAAAAGTTTGTGACGATGGTGCACTGGTACACATGTTATGATTTCAGACATTATCCATTGTCTTTCCTTCATTTTTCAAAATACAACGTTTAGAAGACTGGTTCAGAGATAGGGATTATCTCTGTGGATTGTGCCCCACTGAGTAGGTTTTCCCTGACGACGGAGACAGAATCCGACCTCCGAAACGTAGTGTTTTGAAAAATAAACATGACCGTTTTTAGATAAAGACAAGACAATGGATAATGTCCAAGAACATACTATTCTATCGATAGGACCCAACTGAGTGGGTCCGGGGATAGGGACTAGCTTTATCGATTGGACCCAACTGAGCGGTCAGGAGATAGGGACTATCTCTGTGGATTGTGCCCAACTGAGCAGGTTTTCCTTAAAGACGGAGAAAGAATCCAGTCTCCAAAACATAGTGTTTCGAAAAATGAACAGGACGGTTTTTTAGATTAAGACAAGACGGTGGATAATATTTGCAAGAGGATAACACTACTTTCTTTGCTGTGAGATCGCTACGGATCGCGTTCTTTGTACATCCACTCTGGGCGTCACCAAAAGTTACACTGAACTGGGTTAGGAATAATATTTTCTCCTGAGGAAAATAGTGTAAATCACCGACATGTCTAGGAAAACACTGATGATCTGAACCTCACACTTTGTAAAACCCACCGCAACACAAACCCCTTCATAATTAAGGGGAACTCGAAAACTGTGTAACACTAAGTACAAATGACAAAAGCATGAAGACAATATTTCATTTGCAAAGTAACATCAAGCACAGCTCCAAGTAACACAACTTCGTTAGAACAATTACTGTAATATATAAAAAGTAGTGAGAGACAGTGTGTGTGTATGTGCGTGCGTGTGTCTCTATCTATATACGTATATACTGTATACATGAGGAATTACCGTATTTACGCATGTATAGGCCGCACATTTTTTTACTAAAATTTCAAGAGGAAAACTGGGGTGCGGCTTATATTCGAAATATTCGAAATCACACTTCATTTAAAAAAAATTAACGTTGTCAAATTTCGGAATAATTTCTACTCCTGAAATAATATTCCAAGAAAATTATTTTTTCTATAATTTCTGTCTGAATATTGTGCTGCGGTCTATACAAGCACGCGGCCTATACACGCGTAAATACGGTATATTTTACTTGCAACGTACACGTAATTCTGCAGTAATCACGAAAATGTCACTGTGCCATTAATTCAATACAGCGATCGGTTGAGCCATGACACAATATATATAGTTATATAAAATTTTCAGTCACACATGAGAACTTCGGCACTGTTTAGTGGGATATCAGAACTAAAAAAGGTAAAAGTTATCCTTGTAACAGGCCGTGCAGGCCCATAGGATTGTGAGACGTCGAAGCTCCCACATTTTCTAGGCAATCGGCTCATAGACGGCGGTAAGTGTGTCAGCCTAACGCGCCGGCCGCCCTTTACCCCCCCCCAGAAAGATTTCTTGTACTTATTTATGTTAGAGGCTCAGTCGACCCCAGGGTGATAGTGCGGCTGGAAGGATAGGTAAATTGAGAAAATCCAATGATCTCAACGGGAATCGAACCCGTGACCTTCAGGCTCGTAGCATAGTTCCTGAACAAAATACACTACGCCTACCCCACCTCATCACAACTAAACACAAAATGTCGGGTATAATATTGTAGGACTTTTATCCTCATTTTCTTTACAGCGTAGAACACGTGTCGTCTCACGCTGGTTTCACGCAGCACGAGACCAATGGGCTGCAGCTCCATTACGTAGTAAGCAGTTTCATCTTCTGAGCTCAAACTGAACAGAACTTTCCTTTTTCAAAATTGGCAATTCCTTAGTTGGACGGAATGAATCATTTGGTCTACAGTGATGTTATGGATTTGTATTCGAGAGATTCCGGTTCAAACCTTGATACAAAAAGCTCAGTCCCTCAGGTAAATTCCGAGACAGTACCTCGATTAGACCAAGATTGTTTCCTTCAAAATCATCTTCAATTATTCTGTCACCGCATCATCCGACATCACATAATCATAAAATGAACAGTCGAAAGGAAATACCTATAATTCAAGCAAAGTGCTTTCTTTAGACGTCTTATAAAATACCTTGTACTTCTCCGAAGCCTTGTACACTGTCCACCATTTTTCTAAAACTCTCCCAACTGTAGCTGCAGAGGCTTTCTCAGAATGTTTCATCACTCCTGGCACAACGACATTCCAACCAGCATCCAAAAATACATCGTGAAACATCAACGAATAGTAAAATGTAGAGAAATGTATATACACTATGTATAAACAATTTACAATAGTATTTTCCTGCAGCTGTCATATTGTAGCATTTGGATGTGATACATAATCTTAAAAGTTAAAAATACCATTTCAATATCTATAATCACTAGTCATCACTGAATGTACGTGTATTAATAACGTAAAATCGATGTTGAATATAATGTCATACGAAATTAAATTATGCATTTAAATTAAAATATGAAATATAAACATATTTTCTATGCCATCTTAAACATACCGAATACGTGTAAAAGCTCTATTCGCCTAAACTCTTTTATAATTCAGCGAATTTTGCAATTTTGCACTAATGTGACAACTTTTCGTTTCCATGTTCAAGAAGTTAGTTTCTCTGACGACAGTAAGCCAAATTACTTATTCTCACTGCTTTAAATGCACAGTAAAATAATGTTTTGATACTGTAGAATTGGCCATACTGAAAAGTTACCAGAGTTTCCCTTCATTATATTTACGTTTCATAAAATGTTAATCACCACTACCTTCTCCCGTAAAAGGTAACATCTGTATTGTGAAAGTTTTTGCAGCGAAGGGGGTAGAAGAGACTAAATCTTCGCTTCCAAGGATAAATTTAGTTCGCAGTTGTCTTGACAATAGAGACTCAACTAGAGCGAAATCCGTGAATCCTAACTTTCAAATTATATTATGCTAAACTTTCTACACAACAGCTAAGAAAGTTAGTGCATTTGGGCAAGCAGTTTCGGGTCAGATAACCTACAGCACTGTTCGTGCTTTATCCTGTCTGAAATGCACTCGAAGGAAATGACAAATTATAATCATAACAGTATAAACAATCGTAATTAATATGTGTCACAACTAAGGACTACTGAAATTTCGGGCTTTACCTTGCCCAAATTTACCCGTGTTTAATAATCGAAATAACTAAAACAGAAGCAATTTTATTTAGTAGCTTTCTTGTCCCTGATATCCAAGTATATGAAATACATAAGCTGATTTGTGGCTGTAGATATCCTCAGATGATGCTAGCTGCATGAACTTGGCTTTACTTCATGGTCTCTTAAATATTTGCCGCCTGTTAGCATCGAATTACTTTATTCGTCGTATGATTACCGCTACAACAGCCCTGACCAATCAAGATGAGGAATATCCAGGGTCTAGTCAAGTGGGATTTGCGGTAGAGAAAGTGGCACTGAAGCAGGTTTCCTCCGAGTACTTCGGTTTCCCCTGCCAATCTTCATTCCACCAATTGCTCCACAATCACACTCACCTATCATCTGGGGCTGATAAAATAGACCAGAAGTGGCAGCAATACAAGGGGTTTAGTCCCACTCAACTAGCAATAAAAATACTCTAATATTAAGGAAAACGTTACAAGAATTGCCATTACTAATGCAAAGGAAGGTATTAACTGTTCAGAAACTTTTTCTTTCCTCCTGCTCCCACTTCGGATTTCTCAGTTTCTTGATCATTTTACAGATGATAGAACTCCTCGCACGGGTGATCAGTCCGTTGCAAGGCCTGTACCTAAACACAGGACAACACAAACACAGAATAAGCACATACACACATCAAACATCCATGCCCTGAGTGGGATTCGAACCCACGATCCCGGCTTCCGAGCGAGCGAAGACATTTCATGCCTTAGACCGCTCGGCTACCGTGACCGGCAGTGTATAAGAATAATATACAAGAATTCAGTCCGTACCTCACAGGAAACAGATTCGAACCCACGATCCCGGCTTCCGAGCGAGCGAAGACAGTACATGCCTTAGACCGCTCGGCTACCGTGACCGGCGTTCAGAAACTTGGTTCATTAATTAATAAAATTTTATACTCTGTACGTATGGACGGTTCAACAATGCACACGTACACTTTGTTAAACTGTTTAGTATATTCTGAAAACTAGGAATGCAGTTTAATTTTATGGCTGATCTGTTTACGTTGATCTGTGTTTAAAGCAGCCAAGTTGTGCACCAGATCGATATTGTGACATGACGCCTGAAAGCCGGAATAGTTCATTGCTAGGTAACGACTCAATGAACAGGTCCCTGCGGAAATGAACACTCTAGCAGAAATAGAAGAACTGCTATTTCTATGCAACGGCGAGGTAAACACACCTCTATAGCAACAGATGAATTGTTAGGAAAAGGTGTTTTCTGTTGGGGCAACCCCGAGGCTGTATAATTAGGATCTCAGGCCGCAGTCGATGATTATGGAGAAGAGTTGATATAATGTTTCATACTGTGGTTTGTGAAGTGTAGTAACAAGTCGTATAAGTGTGCAATAAATCCGGCCTTCAATCCAAAACCCGTCTATATGTCACGCACAACCCCAAATACGTGATAGTATGAAGGAGTTAAATCAACATAAGATTCGGGATATAAGCGGCGACGTATCTCGCATTTTGAGAGAAAAATCATGAGGCCGTGAGAAGAAGTGATAAATAATTTATTCTGAAGAGGTCTGTTTTCTGAGACACAACGCCGTGTAGCCAGTTGAAAGTCAACAGATGATTCGAAGGAATATGTCGCCTCCAGCTTCAGGGTTGAAGATTAAGCCAAGTAAGAAACTAATATAAAAGCAGGTGCCAAGCAAGGCTCCCCCTTTCACTTTTCTTGACACTTTCTTCCACGCCGGTTTCTTGCTTGGCTTAATCTTCAACCCTGAAGTTGGAGGCCACATGTTCCTCCGAAACGTCTGTTGGTTTCAACTGGCTACACGCACTGTATCACAGAGGATCGACCTCTTCACGACCACTGCTGTAAGAACCTCAAATCCTACGGATTTTCTTCAGTTAGGGAATTAATCAAAAGAGAATTTAGAGCATAAATAACCTTACGTCTCAGGCCGCGCCATAGCTCAAGCGGTTAGTCGCTGGCTTCCAACCGCGGCGGCTCGGGTTCGATCCCGGGGTCTGGTCAAATGGGATTTGTGGTGGACAAAGTGACGCTGGGGCGGGTTTTCTCCGAGTACTTCGGTTTACCTTGTCAACCTTCATTCCACCAAATTCTTCATCATCATAACCACCCGAGCCAGGCTACAATAGGCCAAGCAGTGGTCGCCGTGTCGAGCGGACCCAGTTGGAATCCACCCCCCACTAAGCGAATTAAAAAATAAATAAAAATTAAAGAACCTTACGTTTCGATTTTTAGGAGAACAATACTCGTGCTATGAGATAGAAGGATGCGCAATTTACTCTGTTTATGGATTTAATTCAACAGGAAGGAACTTATATCGAAACAGAATTCAGGGTGTAAATGACGTCATACCTCGACTTTCAGTAGAAGAATTATCAAGTCCCGAGATAAATTATATGAGATGGATTCTATTTACAGGTTCCATTTCTGCATGAAAGCCATTGAGTGGGCCCCTCCCCTGAGAGTTGCTACAAAGCCTCTCTTTATACAGGCTGAAATGAAAATGGGACTATTTTCTTTCACATTAAATTATGTAACTTGAGAGATTTTAAGTTCTCGTGACGGCTAACTGTGACTGTCGCTCTCTATTGTTATAGGAATTTATCCACCTTTAGAAGGTACTTTGTACTTCCATCTTCAGTTCTGAAGAGTTATCAGTCTTCTGTTTTTAAGATGGCTTCAGCATATTCATCAGAAACGTGGGTAAACTTCTACCACACTACACGGCATTACATCCAAGAAAATAATATTCTTGTCTGTTGTTATTCGACGGCCTTCTATTGAAATTCTATCAGCTACACCCTCGTACAGTTACGTGGGAGCGCCCTCTGCGACAAACAGTGAAGCATTGTATGAGTGGGCGTGTGCACTGACGTTTCGGTGCATGCATTATACCAGAGCGTTCTTTGTTATTTCACATGCGTCATTTGGCTTTGATGCTTGTATCAGACACTGTAACCGTTCATTTTACTCGCCTAGCAAAATTCGTATTAATTAAGATATTTTAATTTAAGGTTATAGAAGTAATAAATGAGGCACGCGGTATCATAGTTGGTCGAGGCACTATGCTACAAGCCAGAAGATCGCGGGTTAGAGTCCCTTTTTTCAATTGACCTAATCCTTCCAGCAGCACTATGACCCTGGGGTCGACTCAGCCTCTAGAAGAAATGAGTACCAGGGATCTTCCTGGTGGTGTTAAGGGCCGCCGACGCGTAAGACTGACAAATTTACCGCCATCTGTGAGCCGATTTTCTACAAAAAAATGTGGGAGCCTTGACGTCTCATAACCCTATAGATCTTCATGGCCTATTACAGGGATATTTTTACATTTACCTTTTTTGTTCGTAATAAGCAAACTCAGCAGATAGCCACATTCTTATTTCAGCCAGTGACTTGATTCCGGTTTTCTATGTGGACAGGAAGTAACGTCCGGTAGGTTTCTTGGAATCATGGCAGTTTTATCTGCTGCGGAAGGCCTTTGAGAACAAGAGATTTGACGGCTAAGCTAAGCTAAGCTAAGCTAAGCTAAGCCAAGCTATAAACATTAAGTAGGAGTGACACAAACCCACGACAAGCTTATACAGCAATACACCAAAAATATATCGACTCTAGCATTAGGTTTATAAAGGCCAGAACCGAATAGTAGAACAATAGGACTGGAAATTCACTAAATAAGGAAACCTCTTAATTCTCGAAAAAGACCAATAATACATGTTGGAGGAGTAGACTTATCTTGGATGCTGGCACTTGGGGCCCTCAGAATTCCAGAGAGATCATTGTCCAACATGAGTCATCGTTCAACTTTTGGCTTATTCAGACGCAAAAAACTGTGTCACTCTGATATATTATAATTTCTGGTGACAACAGTCATACAAAGGGGGCACGTGGTAGCGTAACCGGAAGGACGCGGGTTCAAGTCCCGATGAGGTCATTGGATATTTTTCAATTTACCTAATCCTTCCAGCCGTACTATGGCCCTGGGGTTGACTCAGCCTCTAACAGAAATGAGTACCAGGAATTAATTAAATAATTTTCCTGGGGAGTAAAGAGTGGCCGGCGTGTAAGTCTGACAACCTTACCGCCATCTTTGAACCGAATGTCTAGAAAATGTTGGACCCCTCAACGTCTCAGAGTCCTATGAACCTTCACGGCCTGTTACAAGGATAGCTTTACTTTTTTTTTACAGTCATATAAAGTTCCACATTCGCTTAAGTGAAAGCATAGATTGCTTTCCGTTAAGAAAAATATGTTTGTGCTAGCACTGAATTTAATAAATACTAACTTCAAATGCAAATTCTTGGAGTGGTGTACGTGACTGCAACATAACAAACTTCCTACCCTGCCCGAGCCAGGCTTGTACGACCCTAGACAAGAAATCATCACTATCATCAGTGAGCAGAGGCTAGCTACCCCCGACTTGTCCCTATTTACGAGACACCTTAGTAACTGCAGGTACAGCTAGCCCAACACCAAGAACCACAACTCTCCTTCCTTCCCACGTAACTTCTCGAAATCCACGAGACAAAGGAGTGCAGTATAACTTCAGTGAAGGTGTCCCGAAACGCGGCAAAAGTGAGCAGCAAGTCTTCCAGGGGCCGAACTACTACCAAGTGTCACTCCATGAATAGCAGCAGCACAGGGATAGGAGTGACAGCAAGCATTTAGAATAAAAACTTAATCAGAATACAGAACCCTCACTTACAAATTACCTATGCATTCATCAGCAATATCATGGCAATATAAAAAAATTAAACCGAATTAATTCTGGTATGCTGATTCCAAATCTGGGCACATAAAAGAATTGCATCACGTTACAGATTTATGTATTGAAATTTGAGACAAAGGGGTTTGTATTTTGTTACTCCTCGATTTTTTACTTCTGTTATTGTAATATCTGGCAATTGTAAAAATGACTTTCGGAAATAAATGAAATAATGTTCTCATGTAAACTCAGTATTCATTATAGCACATACATCACAAGTACTGTAAATTCGTGAAGTCTTGCATATATAAAATATGAGATAACAATTTTGTGCATTACATTCTGACTGTAATTTCTGTAACTAGCATACACAGTTGAGTTAAGAACAGTCTGTTTCGTGTACGTTAGACAAATGTCAATATTTCTGTGGTTTCGTAGTTTGCTTTAATTGTAATATACAGCATATCAAAATATCCTTTGACCCTATTGTTGTAATATTCGATTAAATTCGAACAAGTATCCGCTACTGTCCAGTGCGACATCCGACTTCTATCCAACCCCCCTATTTCTCTGCTCAATTCCAATTCATTCTCTAAGTTACGAAAATGTAGTCTGTTACTATCTCTACATTTTTGCCTTAAAATTTCATTCTTTTAGGCAAACGGTTGAAAAATAAGTAAGTAAAGGTGGAGCTATCCCTGTAAGAGGCCGTGAAGGCCCATAAGGTTGTGAGACGTTGAGGGTCCCACATTATCTAGACAATCAGCTCAAAGATGGCGGTAAGGTTGTCAGCCTTACGCGCCGGCCGCGCTTTACTCCCCAGGAAAATTATTTAATTAATCCCTGGTCCTCATTTCTGTTACAGGCTGAGCAAACCCTAGGGCCTAGAGGGAAAAAGTTGTAATGAGAGTTTCACATATTTTAGACTTTCTTTATGCCTGTTCTCATTCCCGTACCAGATCCTTGCAATATAAGCCACTTTTGACTGAACTGATAGGTTTTATTTCAAAGCGCTACGACGTACGCGGTTATATCACGCCGAGACGAATTAAAATAAAATTCCATCAGTCTTTGGAGCAAACACTCGATATCAAATTTATTCTAAATCGGTTCAGTAGTTTCAGAAATTAAACATAGAAACAGACATACTCCATATTCCGTGCTCATTTTATAGACTTCGTGCAAATGCCTTTCAAAGTCACTTCATGTGTGCATCCCAGGTCTCATATAATCTGCACATTCGGTCGTATGACCTACAAAGCCTTCTTTAAAATGGCCGAGCATTCCGCCTCGTGTTACACTTCATGCAAAGCAGTCTGCGAGAACATCGATTGCCAATGTACACGGGTGGTGTGTGTCGTGTAAAATATGTATTGCAGTACTGTATCATGAGATGAAACACGATACAGATCCCATCTATGGCCTTCGAGCCCCCCCCCCTCACACCCCTTCGTATTGGTGAGAATAGCATCTGTGGTTCTTAATGATTTTGTCTTACTCTCCCGAGAACTTCTCTTCTACTGTTCGAACAAGGTCGGGGGTCAGCTCTTAATCAAGACTCTTTATAACAGCAATTTTCTCGTTTCTAACCCATGTCGTTATAGAGAAATATGGGGAAATTCGAGCTCATCTGTGTCAGTTAAACAGAGCAAAATCACGTAAAATGTTTCATATTTAAATTATGGTGGGGGCACCAGGTTGAGGCACTATGCCAGAAGCCTGAAGGACACGGGTTCAAATCCCAATGAAGTCATTGATTTTTCAATTGACCTAATCTTTCCAGCCGCATTATGGCCATGGGGTCGACTGAGCTTCTAAGAGAAATGAATACCAGGAAACTTGTTGGGGGTAAAGGGCGACCGACGCTTAAAGCTGACAAACTTACAGCCATGTGGGAGCCTCGACGTCACACAACCCTATGGGTCTTCACGCCCTGTTACAGGGATAGCTTTACCTTTTCCTATTATTCCTGAATTCTCCTAGCGAGAATGACAAAAGCAACAAATTCCTCAGACAACGTAGCCCGCGCTCTAGATGGATTCGAATAATTTACCTCTACACCGAGCTAAATTGTTACACATACCAAAATTCATGATGCGAGAAAATGTGGAGAAACCCAGTAAATGTATTCTGTATCTTAGTACCAAACTTACTCGAAACTACTAACTGGATTCAAGGCAGTGGTTTTCACGTTGCAGACTGAATATTTTATGCGTTTGAATCCAAGCGTAAAGCAACAAACAATGGGTTACTCTTCCAAAACTAAAATAAAGGCATTGAAACTAGAAAACAAAGGAAGTGCTGAAGATCCTCGGATGAGATTTCAGCTGCTATTCAGTCTATAGCTAGCAAACATGGATACTCACCTGATCTATTATATTAATACGCTGTGAAGCAAAGTCTTGCCATGTCTTTTCAAGCAGTCTCTTCATCCAATATACTTGAACTAAAATCACTGATGCACTTGTAAAATTCTCTTAATGGGGGGGTCTAACTGGGCCCACTCGGCACGGCGGCAACTGATTGGCTTATTGTAGCCTGCCCCGAGTGACTGTGATGATGTGGAATGAAGATTGGAAGGGAAACCGAAGTACCAGGAGAAAACCCGCCCCAGTGCCACTTTGTCCACCATAAATCCCACTTTCAGACCCGGGACGCCGCGATGAGAAGCCAGCAACTAACAGCTTGAGCTATGGTGCGGCCGATGTACAGGTACGTAAGGGTAAAGTAAAGCTGTCATTATGTCAAAATTCATGAGAAGAGAACGCGAAGGGGGCATGGAGGCATAGCTACATGTATTCTTAGAGGCATTAGATGGAAATAAGTGGTCAGCTTCATGCCCTAGCAACCATTTCGCTGAGGATGGGTTCTTCTATTGGACAGGAAACTGAGTGAAGTCCAGTATCGGTCTGAACGTGCTGGCAAGAAGAAATATTCCTACCCCAGACAGGAATCGAACTCCAGTTTCTTTACTAGCTGAGCTATAGCGGATCTCATTATACGTTCTTCCGACAATGATCGTGAAAAACAGGTACGCGTATGCATCTCCATATCTACCGATCTATCCAGCCGCCCATGTGTTTAAATGCGAGATCCGGTGTATGGATTTTGATGAAATTTGATATAAAGAATGTACCTTTTGAGGTGACCCCACATTTGTAATTTTAATGCCTTATAATCAATAATATAAAATGGCGGATGTTTGAATTAATGGCATGGAAGCGGCATCAGCGCCACTCTCAAAGTATGATAATCATTGCAACCTAGTAACGATGTTAATTATGCAAATCGTGCTAAAGACAGTATTTACAGTAGAGGCGATGGAGCATTAGAAAATTTAAAAACACTCGAACATGAATTCAGAATGTCAATATATAAAGAAAGCATGCGACAACCGTGTGCACTCTGGTATGGACTCTATTTTTCTATTCATGTTTTTGTTGTTACTATTGCTATCAATATAATCACTGATCTGTGACTTCTTTTTACTCAGGAGCAGGATTATGTTCTGTATGTAACGAGCCGGACATGTGAGGTATATAGATGTTCCCTGTACTTGTTTAAGTATTACTCAATGAAGATCAATGGAAGGGTGGAAGCACAGCTCCATTAAGCTCGGCACCAGATGTAGCTTAGTAGTCAAAGTCCCAGCCGCTTTATCTTAGAGCAAAGAGCCCTCGATAACCTTTGTATAAGAGACTGAATGTTCACCAGAGTTTGGAAGACGTGGAGTGCAGAATAATCTGTAACCCTTGCTGGAAATCGACCCCAGGCCGTCTAGCTCGTGACCCGTCGTTACACCGGCTGAACTGACCCAGATCCGAAAAGAGTCAGTGAGCGAAAGAGTTCGTGAATCCCAGAAAAGCTACATAATAAGATCACTCACCTCCCACGGTATATTTTATTACATGTAAATCGGAAGATGAAATTCAAACGCGATGTTTGAAGGTAAGTTTGTTGCCCTGAAACGCGACTCGTTTTTGAATGATCTGAAATCATTCATGAGTAACGGCAGATACTAATGTTCTGTTTTGTAAGCCAAGTAAACATGACAGCTGCTGAGAACTTTGTGAAAGTACTAATTGCCCTTCCTTCAACTCCCAACTACGTTAAGCCAAGTGTTACCAGGCTCAACTCTCTCAAGACGCTCAAGACTGAACTTCGATATAACTGAAACCGCCTGTATATCGGGGCCATTAAGCGGACCGTGCGTCATAAGACCGCCAGCTGCTCTGAACCTGAGACCGAGTATTGATTCCTGACAACTGCTGAGTTTTTAAAGTCGAATTGTTACAAATTTAGAAAAAATAGCAACACAGTAGATCATGTGGTTACTATAGGATTCTGACGATGGTGTATAACACACAGAGATATTGGGTTTTCGGACTTTATCCATTGTCCTGCTTTTAAGATAACTAAGAAAAACACGACGTTTCGGAAACTGGATCTGATTTGTCTAGTAATTGAGGCTAGCTCTTTCTAAGGGACCCAAAAGAATAGGTGTTTTCCCTCAGCTGAGGACGGAAACTAGATCCAGTTTCCGAAACGTCGTGTTTTTCTTAGTTATCTTAAAACCAGGACGATGGATGAAGTCCGAAAACCCAATATCTCTGTGTGTTATACACATCGTCAGAATCCTATAGTAACATATAATTTAAATTTGTTATTAAAGGACGCTGTCAGTATCAAGGCATGCCATCTTGACACAGAAAATCGAAATTAGAACTTTGCATGCGAGTCTCGCGTTCTGGGTCATGTATGGTCTCGAAACGTGTTCAATTACTTCATATCTCTATTTCTTATTATCTGCGACGTAGTGAAGTCTACAGAGATTATGCATCATCTAGAAGAGTCCCGACGTCTGTTCCCTGTGGTAGAACACAGCATCTTTGCCACAAAAGCTGCTGGGAGCCAATTTATATGCTTATACCATTTAAAGCCTCTTAAACTAATCAAATGTTCCTATAGAGGATAAATTTTCATTACTGAGTGAGATGTGAACACACGCGCTACAGACGACCGCAGAGTTAGAGGTACAAAGGCTCAGTTTTACTGTTCATTCAAATTCCAACGCTAATGAGCAGCGTGTTCATAAGCATGAATTCCATAGTTTTTACAAACAGTAATTGTATACTTAAAAGAAGAATTGAAAGGAAAATAGAGGATGTACTTGGAGAAGATCAGTTTGGATTTAGAAGAGGAAAAGGAACCAGGGATGCAATTGGGATGATGAGAATTATAGCAGAACGAACTTTGGAGATAGATGAAGAACTGTGTGTTTGCTTCATAGACTGACAGAAGGCATTTGACCGTGTAAATTGGACCAAATTAATTCAGATCCTAAAGGAAACAGGTATCGATTGGCGTGAAAGAAGATTGTACATTATTGTACATGGATCAGAAAGTTAAGAGTACAACTGGACAGAGGGGAGACAAGAAGTGTGAAGATTGGAAGAGGAGTTCGACAAGGATGCTGTTTATCACCAGTTTTGTTCAACTTGTACAGCGAATGCCTTACCAAGGAAGCTCTGGATGGGCTCGGAGACTTCAAATTACGGGGGCAAATTATTCAAACTGTGAAATATGCAAATGACCTCGTGTTAATGGCTAAGGAAGAAACTGTGCTACAGGGTATGGTTGATAGACTAATCGAAATTGGAAGGTGCTATGGTATTGAAATGAATGTGGAGAAAACAGAAGTAATGAAAATTTCGAGACAACCAACCCCAGTCACAATAAAGATAGAACAAAAACAACTGAGAATGTGAAATGTTTTAAATATTTGGGTAGCTTGTTAACAGATGATGGAAGTGTACTTGTGAAATTAAATCTAAGATTACCATGGAAAAAGCTGCATTTAGCAAGAAGAAGAATCTTTTTACCAGCAAATTGGACTTAAATTTGAGAAAGAAACTAGTGAAATGCTACATTTGGAGCATAGCTCTGTATGGGGCTGAAACATGGACACTTAGGGCAGTAGATCAGAAACATCTGGAAAGTTTCGAAATGTGGTGTTGGAGAAGAATGGAGAAGATCAGTTGGACCGATTATGTGAGATGTGAAGAAGTGTTAATTAGAGTCAGTGAGCAGAGGAATATCCTACATGAAATAAGAAAACGGAAGGCTAATTGGATTGGTCATGTTTTACGCAGAAACTGCCTTCTAAAAGAAGTTATTGAAACAAAGATAGAGGGGTGGATAGAAGTGACCAGAAGACGAGGAAGAAGACCTAAGAAGATGCTGCATGACCTTGGGGACAGAAGAAGATATTCTCATTAGAAGGCGAAAGCTCTAGATCGCATTACGTGGAGGGACTGTTTCGGAAAAGACTGTGGACCTGTCATCTTGCAGATTACTGATGAATGAATGAACATGTATACATTTTACAAATTACAAAATCAAAATTTCGTAAACCAGAGATTTGCTTGTAGTTATGAATGAATTCTTATGCTAATTTTGGCACGCATCCCGTAACATTGATGTGCCATTTCCTTCCAATATCGACTTCAGCAACACTTCCCGACGTGGGAGACTCGGCTGACTAGGATCCCGCTCATTTTTTACCGGAAACCGTCAAAAACTGGCCAATGACGTTATATTAGCGTTAAATTAACTTTGTGTTTAATTTCTGACCGGTCTATAGAACGATACACAACGCTACTATACAAACAGGGTGAAGAACCTACAAGTCAAAAGGGGCTGCATTGTAACTACTCCATTATTTTTAATTGCTAGTGGGTGGGACTAAGTGCGTTGTATTGCGGCCACTTCTGGCCTATTGTACCAGCCCCAGATGATAGGTGAGGGTGATTGTGGAGCAATTGGTGAAATGATGATTGGTAGAGGAAACCGAAGTACTCGGAAAATACCTGCCCCAGCGCCACATTGTCCACCACAAATCCCACTTGGGCAGACCCGGGATCGAACCCGGGCTGCCGCGGTGGGAAGCCAGCGACTAACCGCTTGAGCTATGGCGCAGCCCTTACTACACCAACATAGGTGGGAATTACACAGTAACACACGAACACACATGCGACTGCGCAAGTAAATCCAAACACGGAGACCTCAAACAATTCAGTCTGCATAAACGGACGACGGCCCAAAGTAAAATATTGAAAGTTTACTAAATTTTAACTAGTTTTATTGGTTTTATTTAAAGTACAGTTATTATAAGTTAAGAGTTATGGCATTCACATACTACGGGACACGCAATACACTGCAACAATTTTAGCGAATTAGAGACAGCTGATAATGGCTGTGTACGGTCGCAACGTGTTGTGAAAAGAAAAGGGGACAACAGTAAGTTGCATTTTAAACGGAAATATACCATTGTATGAAATAAATGCTACAAATGTACACCAAATATTATAAATCGCTAACGGAATATTTAATTATAATATACAAATTGATGAAGGTAATATAAAGTTGTCCTTGTGTATATTATTTCAGCTCTTGGCCAGGAAAACGTATGTGGGAGCTGAGCAATAGCTCCATCCTTCTTGACCTCGACACTAGACGGAGCTGAGTGGTCACATTCATGCAACAACCGTTTTACCGTCAGGGAAAGAGCCCGCGGGACCCATCTGTTAGGAAGTTGGTTGGGTTCCAGAGTGGGACGCTGTGGTTCGGAAGCAAAGCCCGGTTGTCCAGCCCGTAGCCCGTAGCTGTACCAACTGACTTATTCCGGCTCTAAACCAATATAATAGTTTGACACTAAATTACTAATAGTTTAATACACAAGTACTTCACAGCTGTATTTAAGGTTCATTAGTATTTTCTAATTCCGAAGTAGCATTTTCAGTAACTTTGTATGTTAGGGGGGCTAAGACGTTCCTGCTTACGTCAAGAGGCAGTGGAATAAGAAAGTATGTGGACCACTGGGTTAAACAGCCATTTTCCGCTTGAGATTTTTAACAACTCACAACAGGAAATCGAATACTCGGTTTAATCGGTCACAAGAACTTCGTTTCTTCCGGACTTTGTCAGAATAAAATATTTCAAAATTAAATTAACAATACTTTGCGCGCAGTAGCGCAGTTGGTTGAGGCACTATGCTACAACCCGGAAGGTGGCGGGTTCAAATCCCGAAGAGGTCACTGGATTTTTTTTTAATTTACTTAATCCTCCCAGCCGCACTGTGGCCCTTGGGTCGACTCAGCCTCTTACAGAAATGAGTACCAGGAATATTCTTGGAATGTTCTAGGGAGTAAAGGGCGGCCGGCGTGTAAGGCTGACAATCTTACCACCATCTATGAACCGATTTTCTAGATAATTTGGGAGCCTCAACATCTCACAAACCTATGAGCCTCAACGGCATGTTACAGGGATAGCTTTACTTTTTTACTTTTTTTATAGTTTGCAATAAATTGCAAACCTGCAAACTACTGTGCAGCAAATTAGCTTTCTTACGATAAGCAATGCAATAAGAGAAATATCAGTCATAATTCCTAATTTAATATACTTTAATTTGTTTAATTATCCTTGCTTCAATTTAAGAATAGTTTAATAATATTAATAGCAATTCACTGATTTATTTCTTTTGTCAGTATAAGCGATTTGGTGTGTAAGGCATCATGACTGTTTCTAAGCCAACGGCTACTACACAGATTCCTGCTTATATTGCCCTAGAAAAAAAATAAGATTTTCACTAGATTTTACAAAATGCAGTCACTCGCTCTCTTGGAACAAGTGCAGTTTGCGAGCTGGTGAGCAGAAATTTACAGTATTAATTTATATTAACTGACTGCATTTCAGTTTTGAACATAATAAAACATGTTATTATGTTCGGAGTACCTTTCCAAGCTTTTTTCACTATTTTCAACAATAGAAAAACCCATTAAAGCAATTGTTTAAATGCGAAATGTCTACATGAATATAATACAAAATAGCAAATCTATTCAATAGGTAAATGCAATTACATTTGCTGCTTCGTGAACAACAAAATTCACAGACATCCAAATACCGATAATTTTCTCATACCTGGTGCGATAAGCGTCATAATAAAAAAGGTAAAATGTAAATTTATCCCTGCAACAGGCCGTGGAGGGCCATAGGTTTGCGAGAAATCGAGGCTCCCACATTTTCTCCAGAAAATCGGCTCACAGATGGCGGTAAGATTTTCAGCCTTACGCTCCGGACGCCCTTTACCCCCCAAAAGACTCCTGGTATTCATTTCTGTTAGAGTCCGAGTCGACCCCAGGGCCATATTGCGACTGGAAGGATTAGATCAATTGACAAAAAAAACACTTCATCTTGATTCGAACCCGAGACCCGCGACCGTCCGGCTTGTAGCATAGTGTCTCAACCAACTACGCTACCGCGTGAAGGGTTAATAAACCCTTATAATATAGAGAACAGTGTGAGAAATATTACCATTTTAAATATTTTAAGTAGGAAATGAATTAAGGGAAGAATTTTGTACATTTCTTTAAACCTTGGCTGTCACCCCTTAACAAGCACTTGTTCGGTTACCATTTTTAGTACTTTTACCTTTTTCACTATGACTAACATCTTGCAATGGGAGTTCGTAACTTCTGGACTACACTTCCTCCTATTGAACAGATAGCTCTGACTGACTGACTGACTGACTGACTGACTGGCTGGCTGGCTGACTGGCTGACTGGCTGACTGGCCTGGCTGGCTGGCTGGCTGGCCTGGCTGTTTGATTGATTGACTGATTCAACCACATACTACTGATGCAGTGGTTAAAGTACGATATTTATATTAGTACTAATCCATATATATAGAAACGAGAAGATAACGGCAATCAATTATATAACAAATGTCCTTACTTTGCACCCAGACAAGTTCCAGATCAGAGATGAAGCCTCATACGTGTATTTTGATACTCTGTGATAATATGCTGCCTGGTTAGGGATATTAGAAAAGTTTTGGAATGATGATTAGCAGGATAAACCATAAGAAACTCGGAAAGGAACCCTCTAAAGTGGCAATCAAAATGAACTCCAGGCTCCGAGGCGGAAAGCCAGCTTCTAACTTCCCGAAGCACGGCCCAAAAGACTCGCAGTGCAATCTCTTCAAAAATGAATTTTTGGAATTCAAGAAAATGTTGACTGATCGATAGAAAATTATCCGGCTCCGTACTAAAAAGAATAAGGAATAATACGCCCCCGACATTAGCTTCACTCACAACGAGAGAAAATCACTTTCAGCTCTGAAAGAGCATTCATTTTCGTGTTGTTACATGAATATACCGGAAGTACTGGTGGCCTTGAGAATCAGAGGGAACGCAGTATTTCCTTAGAAAGAAAACTGGGAAAATCGTTCATCCTTTTTCCAATAGCCCTGCTTCTCTAAGGCAAACAAAATCTTATTTTGTGAAAGAGATGAAAAGCGTTACTGGAGCTTATACCTGTAGCTCCCCCACCATGTCGGAGGCTGAATGGGACACAGGGTAACATGTATGTTATATCAGTCATTGCCTTTAATGCTTTGAATCTGGCTTATGTAATTTTGCTTGCACCATATCGAAGAATTTTTCGGACAGACATTTCTAAATAATAAAATCTCTTAAAATTAAATATTAATGCCTGATTAAATTCATTTACTAAGAAGTTAAAACCACATTCGTGTGTTGGAAGACTTCCAGAACTCAAAATGAAGTAAAAGAAATTGTGTTATGGAATGGCTTTGGCTACGTTTGCCAACTTCCCACCTTCTGATACGAAACTCAGTAGCAGTAATAATTAACTAAATAATAACGAAACGTACGAAAGCTGAGCCCTTCTCAAGAAGTCGCCAGACACTCGGCCACTCAAGAATATCCCGACATTTTTTGGAACCCGAGGATTCATTCCCGTGTTCGCATGACCCCTCCATTGGTCCATCTCCTGAGCCAGATTAATCCAGTCCATATCATCCCATCCTATTTCTCTAAGATTAATCTTAATATTATCCTCCTGCCCACGTGTAGGTCTTCCTATTGACTTTTTTCTTTCTGAATTTGCCAGCAAAACACTATATACGTTCCTCTTAGCTCTCATGAGTGCTTCATGCCCTGCCCATCTCATAAGAGACGAATGGTCTGGTTCTGAAATGTGAACAAATAATTCATGCTCTCAAACTGATTATGTATACACGCGTATATACCACGTATATGTAACTGCAAGGCCGATCACGGTGGCCGCGCTAAGGCATGCACCGTCTTCGCTCGCTTAAAAGCTGGGATCGTGAGTTCGAATCCCACTCAAGGCACTGATGATTGTGTGCGTTTTTTCTATGTTTGTTTTTTCTGTGTTTAGGTAGCGGCCTTGCAACGGGCTGGTCCCACGTCCAAGGAGTCCTACCGTTTGTGTATATTAAGGAACTGAAAAGGCAGCCGAGGTCCAAAGGGCTGTAGATCCCTAGAGAAAAAATTTAACTACGGGAGTAGGAGTGAGCCTAACAATATTATTATTATTATTTTGTCTGAACTGGGACAGATCTGAGCGCCACATTTCTTTCTCTCTTCCCCCCCCCCATTTCGTTATTCATCTTCAATGTCTCTCTCCTTTTCTGGTTGTAACTTGGACTTGCAGCTGGAGGTTTCGCTTGTGTGGTGTGAGAACAGGTTGCTGTTCGCTCCAAGAAAGTAAATCTTCATTTGATGATTCCATTCTCAAAAAACGGTTCCAACCGATAACATTGGAATGACACATAATAATTTCTCTGAAAGGAAGACAAAAGTTGGCACTTCTGTCGACTTCATGCATCTGTATTTATAATCCGAATCTCACATAACTGCGTTCTGCGTCTTTCTGCTTCATCATATGATGAAATTAGAATTAACTCTTTATAGCGCATTGGTTACTGTGTAACACCTATTTTAATGTACTCGTGTTATAACTCTGCATTCTACCCAGAGAATGCATTTGTGTGTTTCGTATAGTTCTCACAATCAACAGTGATTGTATCCCTAAACAGGATTAACAGGCTGGTCTTTGTAGCGGTGAGGTAATATGTTTCCTGCGAGGTACGAAATGAACTTTTATATATTATGCAGAATATGCTCGGTCTTCAAGTGGTTACGGTTCAAGTATCTTTATATCCTAAGGAGAAACATTCGGAATGCACGGCGTGGGCCTTTATCCTACTTCTGTTTTTGAAGGAATATGGACTTTCCATTTTTAAACAGCGATTTCTGTATTCGCCTTGATCTCATGATAAAACAACCCGTGAAGAGCAAGCTGGTTCAAACAGGAACGCTTCTATTGTGTATTTTGGAGTGACTGCTTCGAATCTTATTATTGACATCGACTATTCTTGTTGAGATATGTCGCAGTTTTCCACAGTACTTCCAGACCAACGATGTAACAGTGCCTCAAACTGAACCACATCCGCTTCCTTTCACATCCTTCCTAATTCATTATTAGCCCTCGACCACTCGACGTTATTGTTTCAGTTATTGATAGCATTCTTAACAAACTCCGTGGCTTTATTCTACAAGTGAACTATACCGACTGAGCGACCGCCGCTTGTCGAAGTTAGTGCCAACTTTAGCGGAAAGAGGGTGTCGCGTGGTCAGCGCAACGGATCCCCACGGCCGTTAATTTCGGTTTTCTAGACCGGAGCCGCTATTTCCTTGAAATAGCTCCTCAATTATCCACACAAGGCTGAGTGAACCCCGTTCCGGACCCACTATTTCTCAGAAAATCTGGCAGCGCAGGGGATCGAACCCGGGACCTCTTAATCTGTAAGGCAGGAACCCTGACCACTAGCACACGGAGGCGGTCACAGCGTCCTTAAACAAACAAAAATTAAATAGAGTAATAATAGACATTTCGTTTGTTTAAAAAGTAGGGTTATATTTGACTATCAGAAACAATATCAGCTTCTCAGAAAGGGTTATGGCCCTCGGGGCTAATTTTATTTATTGGTAAGAAATAATAATTCGTAGCGAAATTCTAAGGAAAGAAAAGTAGAATTAAAAAGGATATTAATGTTCATTTCCTGTTTTCAGCATTTTCATTAATGAGGTTAAAATTAAACTGTCCATCTTTACCACATTTTACTACAGCCGTTGTCACATTTCCCACGGCTGGAGCGGGAGACGATGAGGTACGGAAAAGATGTTAATAAAATTCTGCTAATTATTCAGTGCATGATGTCAGAATCGCGAAATCTGAAGCATTTCCGCCTCTGTCCTATTCGACGATATTTCACGCACGATGGGTGTGAATATATTTGTCCGTTTTGGTCTCGTCTGAGAGGATTATTGCGGTATTATCCTGAGCTTGAGAGGGATCAAATGACAGCGAACATTGCCGCTGGCTCTTCTCCAGTCTCGACAAAATAGCATGCTCGGAATAATTCAATAAACTGAGTTTGCAAAAAGAACTGAGATGTTTTATTCTGTTAGATTCGACAGTTGGATGAACTTGCTGATAATACAGGCAGAGAATTACAGACGTAGAGGGCCAGATGTCTTCCGGGTAAATCTGAAATTTAGTCTAATTCACATAATTTTACGAATTCCAGTTGGAACACACCACCATTGGAACCCCCGTCATTAAAAATGTATTTTTAATTTTGTCCCAGAAATGTACGAAATGACAAGAAGAAATTTTGAAGTCCAGAAGTTTCTAAAGAAGGGCAGTTATTAAAGTGATGCATGTCTTCGACATTTTCTGTCGTCCCGTTTTGGTTAAAAGGCTGCAACCTTCTTGAAAGTCTCTCTCCTTCCACCATCAGTTAAATCGTGAAAACTACCTTGCCTAAACCACCTTTCTTCTCTATTGGCGCCACATCCGTGTGTGGGTCTTCGCCTCCTCCACATTTTCATAACAGTAAAATATTCCGGTGTTGCCCCGTCAGACCCACTCTCAACCCCAATCCTGGAGGACCAGGCACATCATTTCACCTGGCCCCTACTCTTCGACCTATCTAGCATGGGCAGCCCTACCAGGAGATTATGCTCCGGCCTGCATAGTTGTTCGGGTCACAGGGGCACGCAAACTTCCTCTCCACCACGAGGCAGTAGTCTTCGAGAAAGCTGTGGTCCATTAGATCGAGCTAACTTCTATCACCGGAGAAGGAGGTTAGCTCGATCTAATGGACCAGCCAGAGTAAATTTCACAGTGTCATAATGACGAAAGGAAAGCCAGATTTCGACATCTTGTGTTGAAAAAAACTAAAATCGCGACAATGAACATTTTCTAACACAATTTCCCCCCCCCCTTGGCACTAGAGCCCCAGTGGGCCCAGGCCAACCTCCAGGAACTTCTCCGTTCACTTCGGTTTTTCTAGATCTTAGACATACGGTAGGACTCCTTGGGAGGGTGATCAGCTCGTCGCAAGACCTCTACCTGTACACAAACACAGAAAAACGCACACACACAAACTAGACATCCATGCCCTGAGTGGGATTTGAACCCACGATCCCGGTTTCCAAGCAAGCGAAGACAGTACATGCTGTAGAGATTCGCTGCGCTGACCACGTGACACCCTCTATCTGCAAAATTTGGCACTAACTTCGCCGACAAGCGGCGGTCTCTCGGTCGGTATAGTTCGCTTGCGGACTACAGGCCACGAAGTCGTCCAGTCATTCGACGCTATAAATTCTAAGCCACCTACAGCATCGTTACGCACACAAGAAAATTAATTCATCATGTTAGAACATGTTCTTGTTGCTCACAAATTTTCAAGCATTATATGAAATTACATAAATTAATAGTGCGTGAAGTTGTGAACTGGATTCAAATGACTCAGAATACGGTTCAATGTCGAGTTGCTGTGAAAACAGTAATAGATCATATGATTACATAAAACGCAGAAAATAATACAACTTAGTGAATGTCATCTTCTCAAAACTACTTTAATCTATGGAAATATTTAGATAGAGAACTAAACTTTGATCCTGTATTTATACGTATCGGAAATATATCTCTGTTTTACGAACTCAGGAACACATGTTGATCCTGTGTAACAGGACGAAACAAAACACAGAGTATCTGAAAGGAAACCCTGCAAATGCTCGAGAGTCCACCTCGGATCTTGCAACATTCAAAAGCATGCAGGCCTAAGCAAGGTCTGTTTAAACAGCAGACATTAATAAGGCTGCTAGGGAAATCCCTGGTAACCACAGAATTCAGAACTCCGCAAACTAATCCGTGTTTAGTTATTAATCCCTTCTGTACTGAGATTTCCATTCGAAATGCATTATTATATTTCATACGCCCAGGTTACATTATGAACAGGTTAATGGCGATTTCATTAACACCTTATAATTATATTCTCCTGAATCTCGAACAATGCCTATTGTATAAGCAAGAAGAAAGATGTATTTTTATTTGAAAATAATGTTAGACACAGAAAGCAGTGGAATAAAATGTTCGCTATTATATCTCTTTGTAGAGATTGGGTTTTGTCGAACGCCGATCCACCGCTGTCTAGCATCACTTTGCTCACAACGCACAGGATATTGAACCTTCAGCACACTGGCAGGAAGAGCCATAGCAAGAGGCACAGGAGCTACATGGGATATTGAACCCTTAGCCCACTGGCAGGAAGAGCCATAGCAAGAGGCACAGGAGCTACATGGGATATTGAACCCTTAGCCCACTGGCAGGAAGAGCCATAGCAAGAGGCACAGGAGCTACATGGGATATTGAACCCTTAGCCCACTGGCAGGAAGAGCCATAGCAAGAGGCACAGGAGCTACATGGGATATTGAACCCTTAGCCCACTGGCAGGAAGAGCCATAGCAAGAGGCACAGGAGCTACATGGGATATTGAACCCTTAGCCCACTGGCAGGAAGAGCCATAGCAAGAGGCACAGGAGCTACATGGGATATTGAACCCTTAGCCCACTGGCAGGAAGAGCCATAGCAAGAGGCACAGGAGCTACATGGGATATTGAACCCTTAGCCCACTGGCAGGAAGAGCCATAGCAAGAGGCACAGGAGCTACATGGGATATTGAACCCTTAGCCCACTGGCAGGAAGAGCCATAGCAAGAGGCACAGGAGCTACATGGGATATTGAACCCTTAGCCCACTGGCAGGAAGAGCCATAGCAAGAGGCACAGGAGCTACATGGGATATTGAACCCTTAGCCCACTGGCAGGAAGAGCCATAGCAAGAGGCACAGGAGCTACATGGGATATTGAACCCTTAGCCCACTGGCAGGAAGAGCCATAGCAAGAGGCACAGGAGCTACATGGGATATTGAACCCTTAGCCCACTGGCAGGAAGAGCCATAGCAAGAGGCACAGGAGCTACATGGGATATTGAACCCTTAGCCCACTGGCAGGAAGAGCCATAGCAAGAGGCACAGGAGCTACATGGGATATTGAACCCTTAGCCCACTGGCAGGAAGAGCCATAGCAAGAGGCACAGGAGCTACATGGGATATTGAACCCTTAGCCCACTGGCAGGAAGAGCCATAGCAAGAGGCACAGGAGCTACATGGGATATTGAACCCTTAGCCCACTGGCAGGAAGAGCCATAGCAAGAGGCACAGGAGCTACATGGGATATTGAACCCTTAGCCCACTGGCAGGAAGAGCCATAGCAAGAGGCACAGGAGCTACATGGGATATTGAACCCTTAGCCCACTGGCAGGAAGAGCCATAGCAAGAGGCACAGGAGCTACATGGGATATTGAACCCTTAGCCCACTGGCAGGAAGAGCCATAGCAAGAGGCACAGGAGCTACATGGGATATTGAACCCTTAGCCCACTGGCAGGAAGAGCCATAGCAAGAGGCACAGGAGCTACATGGGATATTGAACCCTTAGCCCACTGGCAGGAAGAGCCATAGCAAGAGGCACAGGAGCTACATGGGATATTGAACCCTTAGCCCACTGGCAGGAAGAGCCATAGCAAGAGGCACAGGAGCTACATGGGATATTGAACCCTTAGCCCACTGGCAGGAAGAGCCATAGCAAGAGGCACAGGAGCTACATGGGATATTGAACCCTTAGCCCACTGGCAGGAAGAGCCATAGCAAGAGGCACAGGAGCTACATGGGATATTGAACCCTTAGCCCACTGGCAGGAAGAGCCATAGCAAGAGGCACAGGAGCTACATGGGATATTGAACCCTTAGCCCACTGGCAGGAAGAGCCATAGCAAGAGGCACAGGAGCTACATGGGATATTGAACCCTTAGCCCACTGGCAGGAAGAGCCATAGCAAGAGGCACAGGAGCTACATGGGATATTGAACCCTTAGCCCACTGGCAGGAAGAGCCATAGCAAGAGGCACAGGAGCTACATGGGATATTGAACCCTTAGCCCACTGGCAGGAAGAGCCATAGCAAGAGGCACAGGAGCTACATGGGATATTGAACCCTTAGCCCACTGGCAGGAAGAGCCATAGCAAGAGGCACAGGAGCTACATGGGATATTGAACCCTTAGCCCACTGGCAGGAAGAGCCATAGCAAGAGGCACAGGAGCTACATGGGATATTGAACCCTTAGCCCACTGGCAGGAAGAGCCATAGCAAGAGGCACAGGAGCTACATGGGATATTGAACCCTTAGCCCACTGGCAGGAAGAGCCATAGCAAGAGGCACAGGAGCTACATGGGATATTGAACCCTTAGCCCACTGGCAGGAAGAGCCATAGCAAGAGGCACAGGAGCTACATGGGATATTGAACCCTTAGCCCACTGGCAGGAAGAGCCATAGCAAGAGGCACAGGAGCTACATGGGATATTGAACCCTTAGCCCACTGGCAGGAAGAGCCATAGCAAGAGGCACAGGAGCTACATGGGATATTGAACCCTTAGCCCACTGGCAGGAAGAGCCATAGCAAGAGGCACAGGAGCTACATGGGATATTGAACCCTTAGCCCACTGGCAGGAAGAGCCATAGCAAGAGGCACAGGAGCTACATGGGATATTGAACCCTTAGCCCACTGGCAGGAAGAGCCATAGCAAGAGGCACAGGAGCTACATGGGATATTGAACCCTTAGCCCACTGGCAGGAAGAGCCATAGCAAGAGGCACAGGAGCTACATGGGATATTGAACCCTTAGCCCACTGGCAGGAAGAGCCATAGCAAGAGGCACAGGAGCTACATGGGATATTGAACCTTCAGCACACTGGCAGGAAGAGCCATAACAAGAGGCACAGGAGTTACCTGATGCTATCGCGCTGTCAGTATGTGTCTACATTAAACGTCGTCATTACTTCCTTGCATACCTGTTCAGTTTCCTTGCTATCCGTAGTAGACCTATGGCCGATCACAGTGGCCGCGCGGTCTAAGGTATGAACTCTCTTCGGCCGCTGTAACACTGGGATCGTGTGTTTGAATCCCACTCGAGGCATGGATGTCTGTGTGGGTTTATTCTGTGTATAGGTAGGGGCACTGAGACGGGCTGATCCCACGTCCAAGGAGTCCTACCGACTATGCATAGATAAAGAAACTGAAAACGCTGCGGTGGTCCACAAGGGCTGTAGAACCGTGGACAGACAGACAGAGAGACAGACAGATAGATAGAAAGAACTGCATTCTGATAGTTTAGATACGTATGCATTCCAGTGGTGGGTCCTTTACTCCCGATAATTAACTCTGGGGATTAATATAAAGCGTGTAATGCATTAATGGGCTCCGTGAGTAAGAGCTCCTTACCTTCGTGGTGTTATTTTAATTAGCAACATTGAATGAGATTCTGAGAGAGACAGAAGAGCAAGAAGCAAGTCCCGTGTTTACGTTTCTTTGGAACTAAGAACATAGAGGAGATCAAATCATATTTATACAAATAAAATACGTAACAGAAGACGAAATTAGAAAACTAATATCCTTCTATTACCATTAAATGACGATTAACTTGTATAAATAAAATCAAACACAATTAAGAATTTGAAAGAAATGTACAATACAATTAAAATATCGACTCGCTTGGTTTCCACTGCGTTCGTACACGCCCACACTACAAACAGATGGAAGCGAGCACAAAGAAGGAAGAGAGAAGCTGAGTTTATTTCCAGTATTGTACTCTGGCACCTGCCTCACAGTTGATACAATTGATAAGTATCTGAACATAATAATTGGATTGTATGCCGATGGCAACACTGTAGAAACTGTAGTTCTCACAGGCTCCGAACTCATGTCTCTCAAAAGTATTCATGGTTTTACATTAAAAGCTGTCGTTAGCCCTTTCATTTTGTCCGCATTTCGTTCTTATTTTATTCGCTCTTAAAATTCAGAGATTTCTTTCTAAATTTTTAATGTGGTCAATGAGTCACCTTACATATACTCCACAGCATTATTAAGACCCTAGTTCCACCTTCAATTCGGCTACAAAATAGAGGTCATTTTCAGAAAAGAAGATTAAGGAAAACCTACTTGCAAAATTTGTTTAAAAGCATTTCCTGTCTGACTGGTGATGAACTGGCCGAACACATTTCTATATTTGCAAGAACGATTTCCAAAATTCACTTCCAAACGTCATAGTCAATTATTATACAATAATTTTCAGGATTAAATTAGCTTAATCCTATAACTGATCACTTTCCTCAAGCAAGCACATCCGGTAGCTCTGTCGGTACCCATTGGAAGGGGGTTGGGTGGGCCCAAGAGCCAACTTAGTGCAATCATTTGGCCGTATTTATGTATTAAATAGAGTTAAACGTCAAAAATAATTATTAATATTCTTAGTACGATGTAATTATAAAGTTGTAATAATAATGTAATTATTAATTCATAAAATAGATAGTGTGTGTATTATTAAAATAAGTGATCATACAACTCCCAGCTTAGATGTTACTAACCTTAATCTCTATTTATAGATATTTCAAAGACGACTGTGATTCTGCAATGCCTAATAAAACTCGGCAACAAATCATTATTTTTATACGAATTTTCACCGCTATAAGAACCTCTTATCTTCATATATGTTCCGGAAGAGTTCTGTGTGTAATATTAGAAAGGGAATTACCAAGGACACCAAGCAGGAAGTATAGCAAGTGTCACGTAACTTCGAACAAGGCCAAGAGTAACCTTGAATGAGCAGAAGAAAATTTTCAGACAAGGGGGTGGGTTCAAGAAATGACAGTTTATCCAAAATTCTGCCACTCTTCTCTCTGTCTTCAACATATTTCAGTGTGGTGCTGGTTACTTTGGATTCCCTATCTACAGATACGATCCTTGAACCCGGTCCCGTGTTCCTTTGTGGCCATTTATCTACGTTCAATTCCTGTGTCAGAATTCCGTGCTCGGAGCCATTTCAAAATCCGCTGACATAGGAGGTATGCGTTTGACATGGCCTCATTACAAAACCGTAACAGTCTACCGACTTACGAAAGCCAATTAATTACACATAATTAAAAATGATTCATCACAGCATCATATTGTTTGTGATACAATTTTCGTTATTAATTTGTTCCGTCAATACAATTATTTATATAAATATACCATACGCTATCATTTTCCTGCATGTGTCGGCCTTTCGGCTATCACCCGATACAGGTACAACACAGTTTACGTTCACCTTCAAATTATCTGTTGTTCTTCATTATATTGGCCAAGGTTTTTATTCGGGCCTAATTTTCTAGTTGTTGTGTACCAATATAAGGTCCTGTGTAATCTCATTGTTAAAATTGATGTAATTAAAAATATTAAATTTTTAACGTTAAGATGTCGAGTTGGGCTGCTCACATTTTTAGCTCTGTGTGCCTTTTTGATATGAGAAAAAAGTTTATTATTATTATTGTGACATAATGCCTGAAAGCTGGAATAGTGGAGCCAAATTAGACGCTCATTACTAGGTAACGACCTGGTAAACAGGTTCCGAGGCAAAAAATAAGCAAGTAATAATCAAAGTATTGTTAAGCTACAACGATGGAAACGGTGTTCTGCTCCTCGTCAGAGAGGATATTACATAAGGACTATGACCAAAAGGGTTCAGCTGGGAAAAAGAAAATAATCTGTTCGTTGAGCCTCAAGGGGCTTAACGCCAAGACGAACTGACTCGCGGTAAACCGTCAGCCGTAAAATGTCTATAACTCTGACTTTGCTGAAATATTAATTGACAGAGTCTATTGAGACAGCAGTCAAGATGATTGAGAGGAGATGGTAAGAAAGGAATTAGGCTGTGAAAAGAATATTTCATGTGTCATGCAGGGAGAGTGGTATAATTAGTGTTGAAATCCGTTGCTAGGATACGACTAGTGCAGATTGAGACTAAGCGTAACCTAGTGATTTTTTGTATAGAAATCACTAATAGTATTGTAGTTACAAGTTGAATGTATAAGTCCAATAGAATCAATCATGCAATCTAAATCCTAATAGTCACACCCATAAATACACGTGACATTATTATTATTATTATTATTATTAT
>NW_019732005.1:290390-349754 GCF_002891405.2 Cryptotermes secundus | reverse complement strand
AAGTAAGAAAGAAAGAAAGAAAGAATATTATTAATTCTAATTTTTTTTTTGCCTGGAGAATGTGGCACATGGTAAGGAAATGCCTTAAAGGTGACCTTAAAATGATCTTAAAGATATATGTACAAATTTATTTCGGTTCTTGGACGAACTAGTATTCAATTGGCCGGAATTTGCTGACCTCAGTCAGAGTCGACAGAGTTTGTTGTACATTCGTACGGAATTTCATCTGAATTGATCCCCTAGTCTGGGCGGTGGTATTTCACTTTCAGATAGACTGACGGCTGTGACACAACTAACAGGACTTCATCTATTCTCGTTGGAACGGTCTAATAACAGAACTTGTCCGTTATATCCGCCTTGGATATCCGGTTCATCGGGGATCTGTCATATTCTCGTAGCTTATTTCTATAGAACTGCAGTGAAACAGAGCTTAACAGAATTGTCCTCAATTTATTGAGTGTAACAAACATAAGCGACAACAGTTTCTGTTTATTTGGATTAAACAGTCATCCGTGACCTGATGAAAGTGCTTTCAGAAATAACTTTGTATTTGACGGTTGTTTCGGTTTAGAATGAATATTCTAACATGCGTCAATCGATCGGATATGGATTCCGCGCATAGTCGTCCATTAACGCCTCGATATGTTCACGTGTATGATCGGTATACGTGACAAAAATAATGGGTTCTAAATCGGATAATTGAATTTATTAGCACTTAGGTTAAAAATTATCTTAAAACACACTCAATTTTGTTGCTGTCGGTATTCTACACACCTTACAGTTCACCGTTGCACACGCACTAGGATTCTCAGTCCCATTATTGTTGCATGCCTCAGACTACACAGAAAACACATGTCACGTGTCAGACTGAGAGCTGATTGGTCCGTTAGCAACAGTGAACGTGACGCAGACGACATAGAAAACACACCCTCATGTACTGTTGAGTGTTGGACCATGTTTGAAGAGTTTCTGCCTGGCAGCAAGTTGATCAAATTTGTAAGATTTGAGGCTTTCACGACGGTGACTATGAAGAAAGCAGTCTTCTGGGATGTGTCACCGTGTAGATGTGGTGTTAACCGACGTTTCGGAGGAACGTATCGCCTCCATCTACGCCTACGTTCCTCCGAAACGTCGGTTAACACCACATATACACGGAGCCAAATCCCGGAAGACTGCTTTCTTCATTGATCAAATTTGTTTACGACATGTTTCGACACGTGCATGCCATCTTCGTAACCTATATAATGTAAGTTACGTCAAGTTAGTTGTAATTGTTGTTGTCCTTGTAATTTATATTATTAGCTGTGCTCTCAAGAAAAATAAATGACACTATGTTACGTTCAGCTAGAATCTCCTCTTCGCGTACAAGCAATCCAACCATGACAACGTAACATCCAATAATGAAACGAAATACAAACTGCATGTTTCAAGAAGCACTTCTAGCTTAGACGTTTTAAGAAAAGAGATGTATGCATACATAGAAACTTGTTGCTGGCAGAGCCACCTACCATACAGAGAGAAATACAATATCTCATGACGACGTGTTCATATATTGCTAAGTGATGAAGTATTATTCTAAATACGGCTTCTATTTTAGTAATTATTCAGAAACTCTTTAAGTTATCTTCCGTCTATAAATATTTATAGGGTCACGCGGTAGCGTAGTTGGTTGAGGCACTATGCTACAAGTCGGAAGGTCACGGGTTCAAGTCCCCATGAGGTCATCGGATTTTTTTCAATTGACCTAATCCTTCCGGCAGCATTATGGTCCTGGGGTTGACTCAGTCTCTAATGAGTACCAGGAATTAATTAAATACTTTTCCTCTGGGCTAAAGCGCGGCCGGCGCGTAAGGTTGACAACCTTACCGCCATCTTTGAGCCGATTATCTAGATAATGTGGACCCTCAAATCTCACAACCCTATGGGCCTTCACGGCCTGATACAGGGATAGTTTACTTTTACTTTTTACTATAAATATTTATAATCTCTTTTATATTACACTTCCAGTGGCAGCAACGTGCCAACTTCTCAGCAGGTTAGCCAGAGAGTACAGACTGCGTTGGTATTTCCGTGACATTAGATACATCAATCAAATTTCACGCTGTCTTAACACTGCTCACTCTTATCTCTCCTGATGTGGTTCAAAATGGACGGATGTACCACACAGGCCGAAACTGACCGCCGTTACTACAACAGCTCTTCCGGAAACAAACGTAATCCTAAAAATTCTATTCAATATCTTTTGAAGTTAGATCTAGTTAGTGTGCCATAAGTTCTGAGACCCCGTAGTTCCTACGTGAATTCGTTTCCTGAAATCTGTGTAAATTATTATTTTTTTTAATTCTAAATAAATATTCACCTCTGTTTAACACCACGTGATGGTTCCAAATTTCTTCTTGCATTTATTTCTTGTACTTATCTTGAATGTATAAATATATTGCTCTGTTTATCTTTCTAAATAACAAATTGGGAAAACACTGTAAAATATAATCAAATAATATATGATTTCTACGGATACCTAAAAAATTTCATTTCTAGTATGCAAGTCTTCGATAAACTGAACAATTTAAATGAAATTTGTTGAAGCTTACTTCAAATTTACGTATTATTGTACGCATATGTCCTTAAAATTTGATATTATCGAACGAAGTTAGTATAAGAGAAAACAGAAAAAAATTATAATGAAACACAATTTTGTTGGTATTACTAAAAATGAAGGGGTCTGCGGCCACTAACAAACCGTCAAGTGACGCCATCATCGACGTTCCTGCGAACTCGTTGGATTGGCGAGGAGCGTGTGTTAGTTAGTTAGTTAGTTAGTTAGTTAGTTAGTTATTAGAGAGGGTGGGTTTCCCCATGCACTTAGATCTGTAGTGGTCCATTGTGCTTCCCTCTATGATTTCTACCAGTCCCTATATCCTACCGGTATTGGTGCTTACCATCCGTCCCGCCCAGCCAGCGAGACCGGCTCTACTGGCTGAGAAGTATCTATAATGCTTGCCCCATCTACCGGAGGTATTAGTGACTGCTGTTGGGCGGGAAACGTCCGCAATTTTGGCTCAGTGACCAGGAGCGGGTGTTACATCACTTTTGATATAAAAGAGGATCTGTATTTTCATATTATTCACTAAACTGCTCTCTACTCTAAAAGAAATTGAATCAAATTTTCGTACTATGGGAAGCGAATTCATTCTATATGGGCCTATAAAACCCATCGTTCATTGCCTCTGTTCCTTTACGTCTCTTTTCTTGTTACTGGGCTATCAAGGCTGGTTAAGATTGGAAAGTTTGTTTTTGTCCACTTCTGTTTTGTTGCTTCGTAACATTTACTTACTTACTGATGGAGATGAGCCCTTCTGGAGGAGCCGCCAATTATGCAGCTACTCAAGAATTTCCCAGTATTTTATAGAAACCGAAGGTTCATTACCGTGTTCACAAGAGCCCTCCACTGGTCCCTATCCTGAGCCAGATCTATCCAAACCCTATCATCCCATCCTATCTCTCTAAGATCGTAACATTTCAAAAGATAAATAAATTATCAAGAAGCGTCACGCAAGTAAATAACGGAGAAATGGGCAATATAAATAGTTATATATTCATATAAATTTAAATTAATTTGTTTCTTAAAAAACAAGAAATTCCATAACTTCAGTACAGTTTGTTTAAAAAAGAATACAGCTAGTATCCTTGCGCCTCTTTTGTGTTAAAATATATATAACTCTTGTGTCTTACCTCTCCGAGGTGTTAAGGCAAAACTAGTTTGAGAGCATATCCTATGCGTGTGAAATTTTAAATGTCTACTCCCAAGGGATCTTTCCTAGACTGCATATAATCACCAATGGATAAACACATCAGCTTTAATTAGTGGCGAACATCTTTCTGTAGGGGCTAAACAAATATCGCTTCTGGCGCTCTACTGACAACTTTCAGGTGAAAAATTAACTTATTTTATTTTTTAATACCTAAGCTAATGATTGTTTCAACTGCAGAAGGCAGCAAATAGAAGTATAGCGTCGTATGAAATGGAGAAAAACGGAGAAAAGTGAGCAGGTACAATGTGAAAGCTGATGGTTGCGGCTTCTTCGTCTAAAAATGAGGAAGGCCATGAAACTCTTGAGTTAGGATCCGATAACATGAAAGAGAGTTCGAACTTGGCGCCATCTAAACACAACTCTAGATAAAATTATTGTGTTTCTGGATATTATCCATCGTCCTGTTTATATTTCAAAATACGATGTTTCGGAGACTGGATTCTGTCTCCGTCTTCAGATGGAACCTGCTCTGTTGAGCACAATCGATAAAGTTAGTCCTTATCTCTGGAACTTTGTTGTCAATTTTAAGTAAGAACAAGGCAATGGATGATGTCCAGAAATAATATAATTGTATTACTACGCGTATACCATCGTCACAATCTTTTGGTGTTGTTTACAAATATAGGATTTTACCGCTGCATCAACCTCGACTCAAACTCTCTTACAAGTAATCCAATATTGGTCTTCAGAAAAGCAGACGCTTGGTAGCCATCTTCTGAAGCAGCTCCAGTGCATTCGTAATTGAAAGCGTCAAAATAAGAATTCTTCTGCTTGCACGTGTCATTCAGAGGAGCTTGCAAATTTTATGAAAATTACGGCTCAGCAGGTCTAGGCTGTTACTTAAGTTGAACTTTTTAAACGAAGCACATACACGAGTGCACATCATTACTTCAGTCGATAAAAACGATACCTGTTTCATTATCTCACAGATATGTCTTTACCTTGCAGTGTTTTTTTATTGAGAATCAAGAGTCTCCTTTAGCGTCTTCAAACTCCACTCACATCATTAATTATTGAAAAAACTACAACACGTAACTTACAACTTACAACTTTCGTGAAGATGACGATAGGAAGACTAATGCTGGCAGATCCATCTAACGGTAGAATTAGTACTACATATCATCCACGCATGCGCACCCATAATCTCACGAAGTTACACAAAATTTTACTGTATAAAGAGCACGATTAAGAACGTTTAATTTTAAACATTGTTTCACTTTCCATTCCTTGTGATAAACCAAGAAACTATGTGCCTACGCTCGAACAACACAGGGGAAGAATTTCTGTAGCAATACATACTGATGTCCAAATCTTACAAGCCAAGAAAAAACAAAGATGATTCAAGTGATCTTAGAGTATGGAACTGCGCTTAGGAGTATTCTGCTTTTTCTCTCATTTCTGCTTCATTCCCACTGATATCTTAAATACTCAATTACTTGGCCAGTTGAAAATTTACGGAAAACCAGCTCCTCACTCGGTTATTATATACGAGGGAGAATCAGTACATAGATCACACATGGATATAAAAAGGAAAGTATATAATATTCGAGATTGAAAAAAATATTTATTTCTCGACATACCTCCACAGACATTCGTACACCTGTCCCAGTGTTTTACCATTGCGTTGAAACCCTCAGCAAGAAGTCTTTTGACTGTTGTCTCAGTCTCTTGCCACAAGAAACGAAAAACAGAACGTTGCTCTTCGGTAGTATACTCAAGTACGGTAGCCATTTTGACTACCGAAACCATTCTCTGAACTTGCGCATGTGCGTCTGCTACCTAGACTGCTATGACGGTGGACTGTGCTGCTACCTAGTGATACACATAGGAAACCTATTAAGTCCATTACAGCTGTTTTACTTCCATTTGTGACCTATTTATCATTGTCACTCCTCATATCCCGCCATACCAAGTCTCATTCCATCAGTGAATGGAAAGTCAATAAATCAAGGATCGGTTTTCATAGAAGTAATGAAATTTTAATTTACCTTTGTGCAAACAAAGCTTTNCTAGTGATACACATAGGAAACCTATTAAGTCCATTACAGCTGTTTTACTTCCATTTGTGACCTATTTATCATTGTCACTCCTCATATCCCGCCATACCAAGTCTCATTCCATCAGTGAATGGAAAGTCAATAAATCAATTTTTCAAGGATCGGTTTTCATAAAAGTAATGAAATTTTAATTTACCTTTATGCAAACAAAGCTTTATTTCGTTACAATGTAGAGCAAAGTCAAATTCGCTACATAAATTTTGATTTAAACTACTATTATCCAATTTAATAAAAAACGTTCAGTAGTTTCGAAAATTATTTGTAGGATTTGAGGTTCTCACATCAGTGGTCATGAAGGGTTCTATCTTGTGAGATATAACGCCGTGTATTCCGTTCAAAGTCAATCGACTTTTCGAAGGAAATGTCGCCTACATCTTCATGGTTGATGAATAAGGTAAGCAAAAAGTGCTGTTTTATTTCTAGCATTGAAATTTGTATAATTTCTGTCAGTATTTATTTTGTATCTGAAAGCAGAATTCACTACATTATAGACTGCCTCGTTTGGCGAAGTGACTGTAAGAAATCTGTTATTTGGTTGTGAACGAGATACTCGTCATTGTGCTGCTCTTCTGCTACTTGAAAGAAATACACGTTAGATATTTTTGACAAAGTGCTCGTACGGTCTTTGTAAGCATATATTTTCGGAAACAAGTCATCTGGATGGGCAGGGTATGTAGCACGAATGGGCGAGACTAGGAATGCATATAGGATATCGGTGGAAAAGCCAGATGAGAAGAGACCACTGGACATACCTAGGCGTAGGAGTGTGGACAATATTAAAAAGGATCTTAGAGAGATAGGATGAGATGGTAAGGATTGGATTGATCTGGCTCATGATAGGGGTCGGTGGAGGGCTCTTGGGAACGCGATAATGAACTTTCGGGTACCATAAAATGCTGGGAAGTTCTTGGGTAGCTGCACAATTGGCGGCTTCTCAAGAAGGGCTCAGCCCCATGAGTGAATGAGTGTCTCATCTGAGTAGGAGTATCGTACTGTTAATCTATTAAGTTTAGTTTATGAGTATATTTGCAGCTGCCTTCCCAGCACTGTTCAGTTTATCAAGGTTACATTATTTTGGTAATGATTGCTTTAATAATTCTTCAATACAATTTCAAAGCGGTTTAACTATTTTTTTAATTCGCTTAGTGTGGCGTGGAGTCCTACTGGGTCCACTCAGCACGTCGGCCACTGATTGGCCTATTGTAGCCTGCCCCGGGTGATTATGATGAGGGAGAATGTGGTGGAAAGGAGATTGGCAGGAGAAACCGAAGTACTCGGAGGAAACCTGCCCTAGTGACACACTGTCCACCACAAATACCACTTGACCAGACTCTGGATCGAACCCGGGCCGCCGCGGTGGGAAGCCAGTGACTAACCTCTTGAGCTATGGTGCGGCCAAGGAGTTTAAATAGCTTCAAAAAGTTGTAGATTTAAATTAGGTATATACATTATATAATGTACAAATTCTATTCAGAATAAGCCTTTTCAAGAAAAGCAATAGAACCCAATTTGAGCTTAAAAAATTGAAGTTAAATTGGACAAACACTTCCTAAATGTATTGACACCCTGCAAAGTTTACTTTACGCAACGAATTATAATTCCCAATGCAATGAGTTTTGCATTTACTGACGCGGCACATAGAGGAGCTTCCCGACCCCTACTATACGTTTTGTTCACTTTTTTGCCCGGAATGGAGGCGGCCAGGCCAAATCTTTGAATCTGTACACGAATGCGCGACAAGGGATTTTCAAGAATGTTCATGAGAAAGGCGAAACGCGTTTTTAAGTGAATTCAAGTCTGGCGTGAGAGAAATTTAGAATTAAATCTCATTGGTGAATACAGCAGGCAGTAGCTGGAGAATACTTTGTGTAGGGTTCGTCATTCCGTTTGTAACTGTTGTTGAGTACAGTACTCCCCATTCGCGAGGCCTTGGGAAATAGAGGAATCTCTAAATAAAATCAATATAAAACGGAATTGAACTCAATCGATCCCCTTCTATTCATCTGTTCTACGGTCATAATAGTATTCTAAATTATTGGCCTAACACTTGGGGGAGCCACACACATTCATTCAAGAGAAGTCCATTTGTTAGGCAACGGCTCAGTAATCAGGTATCCGTGTAAAGAGATCGGTAAACACTTGACACTCGTACAGAACTATAGTCTCTAAAACTTTGGGCTTGCTATCTTTCAATATTTGATAACTGATCATAATTTTCAAATTATTATGAGTTGACAAATACGCATGAAATTTTAGATGGAAGAAAACTGAAAGGAAGAGATAATTTAGGAACTCTAGAGCAGAAGAGAAAATATTAAAATAGATCTTTAAGAAATACACAGAATGTGGACTGGATTTATTTGACTCAGAATTGGGTCCAGTGTTTGGTTATGGTGAACACAGCGATAAGCCTTCGGTTTTCATATAACCTGGGAATTTCTTGACTGATTTCATTACTATGATCATATAAAACCTCTGTTCCACGAAGCTAGTTTATACTCTCACGTGTAGGGGTTGTGATTATTAGACGGGTGTTAGACTAAATAATTGGATTTATTGACATCATATACACCCAACTCGCATCTACAAATAATTACAGCGCTAACGCTATTTCCACACTTTACAGTTCACTGTTACACACACTGAGGTCTTCAGTCTACGCTAGTCGCATCCAAACAACGGATTCATAACAGTCACGCTGTTAATCTTCCTTTCAGAGCCTAATTCCTTTCTTGCCACTGTTCTGTCACCTGATAACATCGGGGGCTCCCCCAATTCTCTGCTGCGACTGCCAGCTCGGGAGCTCGGCTGAATCAAACGAAATTTCTATTCGGATTTGAGGTCTTCACCACGGTGACTATGAAGAATGTCGTCTTCTTGGATACGGCGCTGTGTAGATCTTGTGCGAACCGACGTTTCGGAGGAATTTATTGCTTCCATCTTCAGGGTAGAAAAATCCGCGAGGAGACTGCAACTATCTGTTCACGCTGGTTCCTCGCTCGCGGATTTTCATACTTTGAAAATGGAGGCGATACGTTCCTCCGAAACGTCAATTCACACAATATCTACAATGCGCCACATCACAGAACACGGCATTCTTCGACCTTTCTTGTTCTTTTTATAACCCCTCGGCACTGACTGCCCAGAAAGCGCTACTTTTCTATTGTTGCGTGTATTTTTTACGCGGAAAAGTTTTATTCAATTGTTCCATAGCAACGCCTGAACGCGTCAAATCTCGTATCGTGACACCTATATTGCTGCGTGTGGGCACTGCCTAGCAACGGCTGTTTCTCTGCCTCCATAATACTTGCTTATAGCAAATACATGACAATATTATTAATCGGGTTATTTGGTGAAAATATATCAACTGATAAGTTTATGTGCTGTCGAATGGTCGGGTAGTCATGACCTTTTCGAATGTACTATTCCAATATTAGACTGCAGGGCCTGAATGCAGTCACAAAACCTTCATTTACTACAGCCTATTCATGGACATTTTAATCCGTTGCCTGACGAACGAGTGATGAGCTGCAGTTTCGTTAATCTTGCGATACGTCAGAGCTGTGACAAACACAATGACTGATTCAAATTGACATTGGTTTCGCCTGTCATTTGTTTCCCTAACCACAACACGTGTTACAGAAGTGTTTAAACGCAATTAATAAATACGATCTATTCCAATGGCTCCAAGCATGCTTTCTGAATGGATTAATGAATCAAATCCATTTCTTGAGGCTGACCATGCATCAATATGACTCAGCAGGTGTTATCCTGTGCGATCGGTCAGATTGTCAGGCCGTCTGCAGGCCACAGGACAAGGTCAAAATAAACTACTTCCTTGGCTATAAAAATAGATTCAGCAAACCTATGTTTCAAAAGAGAAAGCTGTTAATCAAAATTTTAAAATTATGTGCTTGGTAAGTAAATAGAGTATAGGTAAAATTGCCTCTGTGTATAATTAATTAAGCACTACAACATGAATACATACTTGTATGTGGGAGTGGAGGTATAGCTCCACATTCTAGATCTCTACACCAGAAGGTGAATGACCAAATTCACACCCCGGCCGTTTTAACTCCGAGAAAAGAGCCCCCCAGTATCCATTAAATAGGTTAGGTGGGCCTCAGAGCCTGCCTGGAAAATGTGAAGTGGAGAAAACCTTTCTCCCTTGCTGAGAATCGAAACCCGGCCACCCAGCCCATACCTCGTCAATATACCGACTGAGTTGTCCCGGCTTTCCTATGTAAGCTAGTATTTTATGATTTTTATGTCCATACCAATATTTACACGCCAGGATTCTCTCTCTAAACCGAAAACAAAATGAACACTTCATGCATGCAACGCGTTGTTCATTGCATCCCATCAAGACATGTCCACAAGTTGCATTTTTTAAAATAAAAGATAACTTACATAAATTTAGGACACAAAATTAAGGTTCGTTAGTACAGCTCCCGCCTCGAAGTTCGTGCGTCCGCCATGTTGTTATTACCTACTGAGATAAATTGGAATGTACGAGAATATGATGCCCTCTGGTGGTGTAACGTGAAAACTGTCAGTTCCTTCAAAAGTTGGAAGGGAACGCGCCCAGATTACACAGTGATCTAATATTATTTAATTAACCAGAGCGTGCTTCATTTTGAAATGAACTAAAATCTACCTATGATTAGGCCTGTGTATTTCTATATATATTTAAATTAAGGATTAAGATGTAGTAAAGAAGTGAATAAGGTTCAGCTGGGAGACGAGGAATGCGTATAGGATATTGGTGGGAAAGCCAGAAGGAAAGAGACCACAGGGAAGACAAAGGCGTACGTGGGTGGACTATATTAGAATGGATCTTAGAGAGATAGAATGGGATGGTATGGACTGGATAGATCTGGCTCAGGACAGGGACCAGTGGAGGGCTCTTGTGAAAACGGTAATGAACCTTCGGGTTCCATAAAATGCTGGGAAATTCTTGAGTAGCTGCACAACTGGTGGCTTCTCAAGAAGGGCTCAGCTCCGTGAGTAAGTAAGTAAGTAAGTAAGTAAGTAATAAATGGAAATATTTTGGGGGGGAGGACCACAAACTTCTCGAGTCAGGAAAGTCAGTTTCCACTTCCGCTGATTGTACTACAATTTACTAAATATTGGGGCACGCGGTAGCGTAGTTGGTTGAGGTACTATGCTACAGTCGGAAGGTCGCAGGTTCGAGCCGCAATGAGTTGGATTTTTTCAATTTACCTAATTCTTCCAGTCGCACTACGGCCCTGGGGTCGACTCAGAGTCTAACAAAAGCTGATAGTCTTGCGATCACTTATGAGTCGACTGTCTAGAGAAAATGTGGGAGCCTCGACGTCTCACAACCATATGGGTCTTCATGAATTGTTGCTGTGATAGCTTTTATTACTGAAAAGTGTTAATTCTGCTTTATATCTTAAGCCTACACAGATTTCCTCCTGTAAATTCAAACAGGTCTCATGTATTGACTCATCACAAATTTAATTAATTGAATTGCTCTGGGGCTTTCTTCAGAACCTGATACTTCTCAGCTGGTCAGAAGTTCCATTTGTCTCCAACACATGCAATTGACCATATCTGAGGTAGCTGAATTCACTCCACCCTACCACATCTTTACCTTCGAGATCAAATTTAATATTTCCTTCCGTCTACCCGTATGTATTGCTGAAATATTTACATTCAACTCTTTTTCTCGAAGGCAGAGATAAATTGTCGTTCTGGAAATGTCGACTTCCAATACAATACATTAAGTTTCGCTACCCTCCTCATTCTGTTTTCAGAAAAAATATTTATAGTTTCGATCCACGGCGACAAATCAGCTGGTTAAAATAATTCCAATGTGTTCATACTTTGAACCGCATTCAGTGTAACATAAAATCCTTACACCTTTCAGTCCAGAAAGTTAAGTTCAGTCTGAGTTGCTTAAATAGCATAATTTAGGCCATCTGAGACTTCATAATCTAATGGCGTTTCATGAAGGGAAATATTCTACAGTGTCTCTTGATAAAGTTCTCCCTATGCTATTACTGAATCTCTCTATATTACAGACTTTCTCCTTAGCTCACTTTATACATGCATTGAATCTAACTTATGTCCGTTACCTTACAATGAAAGACTAGGTTAAAACGAGCAGCTCACTTACTTCAAATACCGAATTTACGCATGTATAGGCCGCGTGCGTGTATAGGCCGCAGCACAATTTTCAGACAGAAATTATAGAAAAAATAATTTTCTTGGAATATTATTTCAGGAGTAGAACACCCCGTATTACTAATTATGAATATAGTTTTTTTAAATGAAGTGTGATTTCGAATATTTCGAATATAAGCCGCACCCCAGTTTTCCTCTTGAATTTTTGGCAAAAAATGTGCGGCCTATACATGCGTAAATACGGTATTGAAAATGAAAACGCCTAGCATGATCGGCATCTTCTTCGACAGGCATACAACGCGTGTACTCTAATTAAGAAACTGCAGGCGAAAATCAAGGGACATAAAACGTTCCTGTTATAGTCATAATATTATCATATCTCCTGGACTGGAACCAAAAGGAAGAATATAAAAGAATATGATTTACTACACTCAGATATAATTATGACTTTAGCTGGAAGAAATGAGTAGATATATCGTCGCGTTTTGATGGTTATAAAAAGGCGTAGATTTATTATTATTATTATTATTATTATTATTATTATTATTATTATTATTATTATTATTCATGCTAACTGTGTAATTAATACAGACTGCAATTTTTGTATTTTGTTTTTTTAATTACTTTGTGTATTTCTCTATTCGTGCTAGCTTTGTAATTGGCCTCTGTGCTGCTAAGTTTGCACGTAAATAAACATGAATTGAATTGAATTTTATACAGATGGTCACATTTTCTGACAGAAAATCTGTAAACTGTTACCTTATTATGAAATAATTTTATATTGGTTCTTAGGATACTTAACAACACTGTGTCAGTTCTTTATACTGTCGCGTATCGGGCGTATATCGCGACAAATAACTTCACGCCGTATTTGATATAGCGAATTTTATTTCACATTCGCTCATACAATCACCCAAATTACAGATTTACGATTACTGCTATCTGCAGTATCACAAATAGTACACTCCAAATGCCACAATACAACTGACTGGTTGCTGGCTAACTCGGAACTAACGTAGCTCGAGGACTGACTCGTAGGTAGCTCCTGGACTCGCTGACTGACTCAGTACAACTGACTGTGAATAGCCTTCGCTGCTCCTTATGTAGCCTCGATCGGACAGTCGTCGTCTGGTGCCTTGTTGCTAGCCACGCTGTCCGGAGTTGTTGACGGCTGCCTAGTAACCGCGATATCCCTCGGTGACGTCACCGCGTTGACTTGCGTTGCCTAGCGACCAGGATGCTAGGACTCGGCTAACATCGGCTCGCTTCGGCTTCGCTCGGCGCATCACGGAAGGCGGAGGGTGAGGGGGGAGGGGCGTCATTCAGAGCTCAACATGTCACAATACGTATGACGCATGATATGGGAGGAAGGACTGAATGAGAAGAGGCCATGGTCCTACTCAGGCACATGAACTAAATGTGGAAAAACAATAAAAAATAAAGTAATAACGTATTAGTCAAATTCGAACCGGCCATAGCTGGAATGTAAGCCACTGGAATCAGCTTTTTCAGTGTTTAAGGGGCTAACGTTCTTACCTACATTCCTTTATCAAACACGATAAATCTTTGTGCGCAATTCCACATCACCCAAAGGACAAAATGGAATAGAGATCCTTCGAGTTACATTTCCCCTTGTCTCCCCGGGCTTCAGAAACGATCAGCGCATGTAGATTTGGCATACAGGGAACCCTCTTCCTGTTCTAACAGATCGTAATAACATTACAAAAAAATAAAGTGACTTCCCCGACAGGGTTACTTTGCTTGACGTAAATAACTGTTAAACCAACATACTGATTTTAATAAAGTTTAGTAACGAAGTCATTGTTGCCAAAACTCAACTTCCGTTTCATTAGTTATATTGCACATGGTGATAACATACCATTTTAAGTCGGAAATTTATATATACAAAATTAAAAAATTTAATACACAACTTGCAACAAAAATGGCCTTCATTTTATAGACCAACATGTTAGTTCTGTTCAGTCAAAGAATCGCCGTACTTTTTTAGTTTCGTACGTTACTCACTGCTCTGCTTTTTGTTTAAAAACCTTTTCGGAGACTAGACTCTGTCTCTGTCCTCAAGTAAAAGCCAAGTTGAGTAGGCTTTCATCTAAGGATGGAAACAGAGTCCGAACCCCGAAACGGTTTTTAAATAAAAGAAAATAATGATGCTTAGTGTTCAAAAAGTCAATAGCTGTATTGATATACCATCGTTACAAATTTTCCAGAAAGAATTCCTGAGTGCATTGACAATCTGATGTACGATCTATGCATTGTGTAGTCAAGATGAGTATTTTAATATTAAAATAAGTGGTAAACCTTATGATATTTATGATTAAAAAGTAATGATAATGGAGTTAGAGTTGTAAACTTTGCCACATCAAAGAAACTTACTGTCAAAAGTACAATGTTCCCACATCGTAACATCCATAAATTTACTTGGACATCTCCTGATGGAAAGATACACAATCAAATAGACCATATTTTGATAGACAGGAGACGGCACTCAAGTATACTTGATGTCCGATCATTCAGGACAGCAGATTGTGATACTGACCACTACCTGGTCAACTACTACAACTGAGCAGAGATTTCTACACATCTGTGTATAGGAGGTTATAGAACACACTGAATTCCTGGCAGTGAAGCCACTGTGTTACGTTACTACACCCAGGAAAATATTTATGTTCCTTTGACTGTGATTCTGGATTCAGAAGAGCTACAGTTTCAAAAGCCTGCATGGAAATCAAACTACTCACATACACGTATACCCACAAGACAATAAGGATACAATTAATGCGTATATCGGATTAGAGACCGATCTAGAGGTCAAATTCATTATCAGAATTACTGGGGTATTTACAAAGTTGTGGAACAATAAAAGGTAACATTTAAAGGTTTATGGGACCTGTCATTTAGGCCCTGAAAAGAATGAAATTGAAATAAAAGGAAAACAGGCATTACTGACTGCAGAAAGGGACAGAGTGGATACAAGTTTAAATGCGGTAGTAAAATAATATCGATTAAAGGGTTTAAATATTGTTTTTGTTCAATATTATGTAACATGTCGACCATATATTGATGTAGTATTGTCACCTGCCCGGGGTTCTATGATGAATAATAACGCTGGATTGGATGACTGGATTTATTGATATTTATGCTTTACACAGTTCGGAACTACAGGCATTACAGCTCTATCGCTATTCTACACACTTTCCGGCTCTTCGTTGCACACGCACTAGGATTCTTCGTCATCACTAGTCGTATCATGGCAACGGATTTACCACAAACTCACTGTAACTTCAAATGACACGTGAAGTTTTCTTGTCACAGCCCAATTCCTCTCTTGCTATTTCTGTGGCTACCAATTCCGAAGACGCGACTCGACTACTGTTGTATTCTCCGTTGTATCCCGTTGTATTCCCACGCTCTTCACTCTGTTGTGCATTAAAACTGGCTTTCTTATACAGACGCGGCACGCATCTACAGAAAACACGTGTCATGTGTCAGGATGCGTGGCGCGGACCACATAGAAAACAGCCTCTATTTTTGAAACTCTTTTGGGGCTCCCACGTGATCGCTACCCAGTCAGTTCATTGGCGCACTGGCTGCTACCTAACAGTCCTGTACTGTTTTCATGCGCTTAAACGGGAAGGCGTTTGTCGCGCCTTTGCCTAGTAGTGGATTTTTAACATATTATAAATGGAAATGCAAACATTAAAAGAATTTCGTTTGATTATTTTATGTGAACACTGATTTATTTATCCAGACAGGATCAAGACTGTACATACGAATATGTTTAATAATGTGACATGTAGACCCACTGTTAGGGAACGTCTCGGTAAAGAAGCCCGCAACAAATACGCACCCAACAATAGGGTAGACCCATTGCTATGCAACGCCCATAATACAGGCATGCAACAAAAGAACAGGTATTACAAGAAGAGTTTTTATGCGAGTCTGGACAATTTTGATTGCTAGGCAACGGAACTTTAAAAACTCATCCTTAATAGAATACAGTGTTTTTCGTGGGGTCGATGCCGAGGAGTTATCTTGAAAACGATCGACGCTACAAGCAGTTGAGAGTTCAGCTGTGGAGTATTAACCAGCGAACGACGGAAGCTGAAGAATCTCCATTCGCTTAGTGGGGGGTGGAGTACAACTGGATCCATTCGGCACGGCGGCCACTGATTGGCCTATTGTAGCCTGCCCCGGGTGATTATGATGATGGAGAATTTTGTGGAATGAAGACTGGCAGAGGAAACCGAAGTACTCGGAGAAAACCTGTCCCAGAGGCACTTCGTCCACCACAAATCCAACTTGACCAGACCCGGGATCAAACCCGGGCCGCCGCAGTGGGAAGCCAGCGACTATGGTGCGGCCAAGAATCTCTATTTCTAAGATTCGTTATCAGGAAACGTCTAGTGGAAACACTGCAGAGGAATTTGCATTGCTGAGCGCTGTTACCAAGCAAAGACTAGTGGAAACAGACTGAGAAGGTTTAGTGTGGAGTGATTTGTAGCGTGGAAATCAACAATAGTTTTGTAGTTATTTGTAGTTACGGCCTGTGAGTGGTCAATAAATGTATTCACTAATCCAAACCCCGTCTACAGTCACTAATACATGTGACAATACAAATTCCGTTGCTGCTCAGTAAAATCATCATTTTTCCTGCTGCTTTTATGGCTGCCTCACTCGGCCTNATGCACTTAGACCAGTTATTGGTCCATTGTGCGTCCCCCTTAATTTCTACTGTCGCCATACCCTACCGGTATAGGTGCGTGCTATCAGCCCCGTTCAGCCAACGAGATCGGCCCTCGGTACCTCGATACTTCCCCCATCTACCAGAAGCATTGGAAACTACTTGGGCGGGAAACTTTCCTAATTTTGCTCAGAGGTCTCCTAGAGACATGAGGATCTTTAACGTGCCGTAAATCTACGACACGGGACCCACGGCTTAAAGTCTCTCCCGGAGGACTTGTTCCCCGAATTTTTCCGCCCTTAAAAATTCCGCGACCCCCGCCGGGTTTGAACCCGCGTACCTTGAGGTGGGAATGTTAGCCCTAGACTACGGAGGCCGCTAAGTGGGGCTCGTATCTGGCACGGAACTGGTAAAACCTATATCTGAACACCGCTCGGTCAGAATGGCGCTATCCCCGCTGCACCTGCTTCTACCTCCGGATGGCGTGTGATGGCCACTGCAAGTTGTCCTCACAGATCGAACTAAAGAAGATTGGTATAGGTACGGGAAAATGGCTGGGTCGGTTAGCATGAGACTCAGGGTAGCGATGACGAATTAAGCGGTATACTGGGGGCTGATCCAGCTTTATGTTGATTCACCTATCGTTCTCCGAACCACACTGTTTAACTTATTGTTATGTTTACAAGTACGAATTCCTATTTGAACTGTAAACTAGGTTTCTGAGCGCGCAAGGGTCATAATAGGAAGAAAGACTGGGAAGCTTGGAAAATGGCTTGTACATTCCCACGCTTGGGATTAAAAGAATCGAGTTCTCCACGGTACGGACTGACATATGCCATGTCATTTCCTGCATGGGAGTCTGAAAGAGGCAACTAAGTCATAAAGGCCCTTGGAGTGGTCCCCAATCTGAGGCAATTATAACGAGTTTTTACATGTCCCTTTTGTAGGAGTATCTGATTTCCTGTACCCAAGCTACTTTAATGACTGGTCGTGTCAGAACACCGGACTTCTTGGCCCTGCCAGAATCTAGAAACTTCAACATAAACACCGTATTGTACGTCCCAGGCAATTGAATATGATATTGTAGATCACAATAAAGTTCCAGTAATATCAAAACATAAGATTTTAAATTTAAAATTACCGATAATAAATTATAAAGAAAGTTCCCGGGCATATATAATTATTCAATTGAAAGGAACTAGGATTGATCAGCGTCAAACCTACGAATATTTTATAGGAATGGTAAGAAAGTGAGGTACTGCTTGAAAAATTAAGCGAGGATGGAGAATAATATTTAAAAATAACTTAAAATTGTGGAATATGTAATGCTGGTTTGAATTTGTGTGAATTATGGTAAGCATCATTGGCCGACTGTTGTAAACACGATTATGAAATATCGGTTAAATTTAAAGATGTAGAATTCCTTAAGCCGTGAAGAAACTAGCGACTTCTCGGAAGGCCTCCGCATAATATTACTTCAAAATGATGTAAAAAGTCTTTTCTTAAACGAATCCTCAGGAATGGAACCATGTTAGCGTATTATCTACGCGCAAATTGGCGATTGTGCCTTGTAGGCTGTGGAATTGCAGTGAGGAGCTCCTGCGAACTTTCGATGCTTGAATAAGGGCCACAAAGTTCTGCAAACTTTTCTGCACACACAAGAGACAGAAACTACATCTTCCTTCGCTGTTCTCCCTCTCCACAAGTGCTCTGTCACGCGAAAGGGAAACGTTGTGTTGACACAGCAGGGTTTGCATGTGACGTAACATGGCAAAGATTTCGCTTTATTAATACTGAGGGTCCACGAAAATACATCATTTCCTTGTCGCAATCCTACAGCAACCCTGTGTGTTCCACTCGAGAGCATTAGAAAAGGAATTTCTACTAACATAACTTCAAATACTCCAAAGAAAGCTGAATTCCTAAATAACTTATTCAAGAAAGAAGTATATAATGTGACATGACGCCTGAACGCCGAATGTATGCAGTCAGAGAAACACCGCAGATACGTCCATTGCTAGGCAACGGCTCGCTAAACACTTTTCCACAGCAACGGATAAACACATAATGATAGAGAAACTGTTGGAGGTGATGATCTCTATTCGGTTCTTCCCGAAATTATAAAGGGAGAACACGTGAGAAAGACCAGTCAAACTCGTGTGGGGGCGGCGTTGAATATCTCCACCGTGACCCTGCGAGTCGTAGGAGGCGACAAAAAGGGAAGTCTAAAATATGGTCGCGAGTCCCAAAGGGCTCGGACCCGAGAAAGACTGCACTGGCAAGGGCCAGCAGCAAGTACAAAATACAGACCCGCCCTCTCGTCAGAGAGAGCGCCCCACAAAAACAAGACCCTAACTGTCAAACAGTAATAAATATTGTCAAGAGATCAAAATGGGGCTCGACATGAAGACTGACTGACTGGCTGACTGGCTGACTGGCTGACTGGCTGACTGACTGACTGACTGCTCGTCAGTCGCAATGTGACTTTGACCATCAGTCAGTTCAATTCAGTTCAGTTCAGTATTTGAGTTCAGAAGCTGTAAGAGAGCTGAGAAAGGAGAACGAGACTTGAGCGAGTTCTGGGCAGTAGATTGATTGTGAGCTATTGTAATTGATTTCAATTAAGAGTGATTGTACAAGACGATGTTAATAAATCCAATAATCCAAAGCTGAACCTGTTATTACTAGTCACGGAACACCGGACACGTGACATTTCGGTATCAGAAGTGGTTACAACCATAACACATGACAATAGACGTAAAATCACATGTAAAAACGGTGTGAGTTTTCGGACTGATTGTTAATTATTACAGAATTCTGTTTCAGATAAATGTTAGATAGACGTCATAAATAATTAGATTAGATATTTATTTTTAAGAGAAAGTAGCGTAAACTTCATTAAGCAAGTGAGAATATATTGAATAACTATGTTAAAATTCAGTTCAGAGATGCCATTTTCACTTCTCAGGAATGCAAAAGTATGTGAGAAAATACTGTAATAGCTCTAATGTCGGTCGGGGTATATTGAATAATTTACACTTTTTAGCAGCCCTGAATAAGGAAAAGTGTTTTCTGGAATTCCCTTTTTATGTCTATCAATATGTATGTATGTACACATGTGGCCTCCCTAGTCCCTGAACGGTTGGTCAGATTTTGTTCATAATTGGATTTTAAGAATTTATCTACCACAGGTCGGAGCCCAGCGAGTGTTAGCCACCGGACAACAGAAACTGAAGAAGTGACCGATTCGTAAATCAGAACAAAGTCAGTCACAGTAGAAGAGAAGACACTTGTAGTCCAGCAAGAAATGGAGCGAGTCTATGCAGTCATTGATTGTAAGCTGTTATATTTGATTATAATTGTAAATAAGGCGGCAATAAATCCAATCATCTAATCCAGAGCCCATTATTATTAGTCACGCAAAACGTGACAATATCTTAGATCTTTATCATTACGCTAGGTTTCTTGGTTACACATGTAATAAATTATTGGATCCATACGACTTTATTAAAATTCTGCGAAATTTTGGAAATCAGATGTACAAAATCAATAATTCACAGCTATAAAATATAATTGAGAAGCATTTCAATATGTTACAATTACATAAATTAATTAACGATGCTGTACCTACTTAAATTACTGGGCGTCGCCGTTTAAAGGCGCGTTTATTACGTACAATAAGCTGAACGAGAGAGAATATACTGAGGAGGATGTCTATATCCTTCTGTTTCAGGACATCACCCCAACATTCGTGTAGCACAATGGAGTAGAGCCGGGAAATGAGTTCTATAGACTCTATGAGGTACGGCCTTTTATTCATTAGCTACGTAACAGCAATTTACAAAATGTGAAAACCGACTGTAGAAGTTGCCAGATCGTCGAGCACTCAACCGTCGAGGTCTTTGTACCGTTCTATTAGAAAGTAAGTGCACGGAGTACAGTCTCGTCTGAGAACTTAACAGCAGCCCAGATAGTCGAGAAACCCCGCATTCTATGGAATCTTAATATTAATTACCTTTTTCAGCGCGTCACTGGATCCTGTGTACGGCAAAGATGTCCCTGTGTTTAACTAATTAAGCACTACGCCATGAAGGAGTATGCGGGAGTGGATGTATAGATCCACATTTTCTTGACCTCGGCACTAGCTGAAGGTGAGTTGTCAGCTTTATGCCCAGACTTCTTTAACCCCAGGGAAAGGGTCCCCGGTACCCATTGGATATGAGGCTGGGTGGACCCCAGAGCCGGTCTAGAAGACTTAGAGAAGAGAAAATCTTCACAAGACTCGAACTCCGATCCCTCGGTCGTCTAGCCCTTAGCCAGTCACTATACAGACTGAGCCATTCCGTCTCTTCTGAACCAGTGCAGATCGGTCTATATACGAAAGGTTAATTCTGTCCAGTGTGATTGGTGGAGTTTTTCTCCTTTTTAATATTTTATCCTTAACATGTTTCGTCTTATAGACCCTCTTCAGAAGGATATCAATACAATATTGTTACTGTGACGGACCAGAATGAAACGAATTGGTCTATATAATAAAATATTTTAAGTTCCACTTTAATATTATCTTCCCATCTATTCATAAGTGAGTGGCTTTCCCCTTTGGATTTACTACAAAAAGGTCATTTATAGTTTGGAAAACTCGGATATAAATATGGGAAAGAGGTTTGGGGAACTATTCAATTTAAATACAAGAATCGAGAAAATAGCAGCATCGGAAACTTAGTACACTACAATCTGAGTTATACATAACAGAAAGAACATACATAATTATCTACTGGCTGAATATATATATCGTGAATATTTGCATCAGGGGAGAAGCAGGTCTTCCGGTGATTAAGAACATCAAAGTTCGCGGGAATGATTCGAACTAACGACCAAGTAAACCTAACTACAGCATCTACATGTTCTTATAACACAGTCAATCTAAATGCAACACAAAAGAACGAATCTCTTGCAGTCCAAGTTATGACACGGCACTTTGTGACAACGAATATAAATGTCCGCAAAAAGTTAAATTTATTCAGTTTGTTGCTGCGCTGGCAGATGTCAAGGGTGGCCAGTGTTGCGGTGGCAGACGCTCTTTGTTCGCGTCAACAGGGCAGTAACTTCTCTTTTTCAAATCGGGCCTTCAAGAGTTATTCACGACAGACTTATTACATCCAGAAATTTTCGAAAATTAAATTAACTGGAACTAAGAGACAAGTGATCAAAGTATAATTAATGTTCTAACAGTTTAATAGGGACATAATTTTGTAGCTCTCTGTGTTAGTTCATGATAAAGCTCTTGTCTTTCTGCCAATTAGTACAGGCCTGTAAAATTTATGTTATGCAAAATTACGAAAGCATAAATACAGAAGAGAGAGTTGTTATGAGGAGCAATATACGTAGTAGGCAGCCCCCTAAGTCCTTCACGTGACTTCGACTCTGTTCTGATAACTTCTGGAGCAAATGTATTACTGCAGTTAACAGTTGGTATACGAAAATGTTGGTTTAACAGCAGGTGTAAGGAATTCTCACACCAAAGAGCTTCTCACAATGAAGGCGCAATTATTATACCAACGGATGAGGGAAGCGTCATGCCAGCATCTGTCAAGGTTCGCAGTAATGCGAGAGACCAAGATGGCTCAAGCAGTAACAGCTCTGATTTGTGTTCAGGAGGTTCCGGTTCGAATTCCAGCCGGGATATCCACTATTCTGACTGGCTTTTCCGTTGCTTTCGTAGTCCCGGATTGTACCTTAAATTAGGTTAAAACCTCTTCCTTTCGCATTCTTTCCAATTAATTATTCACTGTCATCCAGTCACTCTGCGCTGTATAGTCTTGTTACTGACAGCATCGATAACTAATCTACGAACAGACTACAAATTATACATTTATGAATTTATAACCAATATTCTCAATAATTGATATTACCTGGGGGGTTGGCTTCTTTCATCCTACGTATTCGCTTACTGCTGACCTGAGGTGTAAAAGCAAAAATAAAGCTGTCCCTTTGTTTAATTAATTAAGCATGAGATTTGAAAGTATTAGGGGGAATGCAGGTACAGTTCAATCATTCTTGATCTTAGCACTAGATGGATGTGAGTGGTCAGCTTCAAGTTCCTGCCGCTTTGCCCCCGGTACCCATTATATAGGAGGCTGGGTGAGCCTCAGAGTTGGTATGGACGTTATGCAGAGGGAAAAGATATCTTGGTGGAGGTGTCACGTCACCAAAATTGAAATTTAGGCCACAGTAGAAGGGGAGGTGTGAGTTGATGTTGCATGAGACAGGGGAGAGAACGTGATAAGACCAAATTTGAAATTAATTCTATAGAATATATGTTCCTTCAGTTGAATCCTTCCGACGTTTGTCATGTTTTCTTGTTCCAGGTCCCTCTTTTGTTACTATGTTAATTTAGCGCCGTCATTACTTTACAAATTTACGTCTGTAAATCCTTAGGTTCCATCTGTCTACCTATTTCGTAGTCAACCTGTTAATAGTTATTTCTAATTACAACACAAAAAGCATACAAAATTTTGATCTTAAAATGTAAAGGGAAAGACACCTACGCACACACGAGTGTGAAATTATAACGTTAAAATTTATTGTCACGTGTAGGGGTTTGCGCGTGACTTATACACGGGTTCTGTATCTGATGATGGGATTTATTGACGCCTTATACATTCACAATTCTAGACTACACGCAATACAGCGCTGTCGCTATTTTACACGCTTTACAGTTCATCGTTGCACACGCAATAGAGTTCTCAGTATTCACTAGTCGTATCCTGTCAACGGATTTATAACCGTCTACTTGGAATAAAATGAAAATTTCTTCATGGCGGAAATAACTATAGATTAAACAGTTATGACTTATATTAACGTAGTATTATAGTATTTTAATTAAGAACTAAGGAAAACAAAAAAGGCTTCAGTATGACAGCAGATGCTCCGGAAATTTTAAATGCCACTCATAATACCTCTAGGATTAAGGCCAGAAAATAGTATGATCTTATCCTAGCCTCGCCGTGTCTTCTGACCGGAATATAATAAATATAAAATAATACCGGACGGTGACTATCAGAAGTTTTAATTTATTTATTTATTTACTCACATACATTATCACCTACATACATACATACCTATTTATTTGGTTTGTATGTCTGTGTTTCTACCCAGCAACATATCAATGCCTCTAACTCCATATTTACATAGATAGTGTCACGTGTCACATTGACTGAGAGGCGGGTTTGGATGGGTAATTGGATTTATTGGATACTTACAGGTCGTAACTACACATAAGGATAACACTGTTACCGATTTTCACACTACAAAGCACTATATACTAATCCCTTCAGATTATCTCCACTAATCTTCTCGGATTTCAGTATAACACACGAACTATACAAAGTCTCCCTAAATTATGCACTCCCAATACTACTGCACTATAGCACACACAAAGTCTTCATATCTCATGTTATGACGTCACACGCTGACTTCTTGTAGTCTTCTGTACTCCTGAAGCTTGCTGTTTGCTGTATTCCTCCAGCTTACAGATATCCTTTTGTTTGAGTGCTTCTGCCGCTACTGCGCACTCGTAACTGTTCTGAAGACTCCTGAACTCCTACTTACAGAGCCGCGGAACGGACATAGACCTACAGTAGACATATATCACGTGAACGCTATCCAACCAGTCTATACGCGCGTCGGTCGATCTACAGAAAACACAGCTTCCTCTATTGTTGCGGGTTGGGCCGTGTTTACAGAGCTGTTGCGTGGCCAAGCGTTGATGAAATCTGTTACAGTATACATCTATTTTGTATATGTTTTTATTTAATTATTTATTTATTCTGAAATTTTGTATGGGAGAATTGGAATTATAATATGTTTCAAGTGTTTTATAGTGAACTGGGATAGTATAACAAATAATGTTGAGTAGCTATGGGCAGGAATACTGGAATTCAATTCCCAGCAGACGCAGGGAATCTTGTCTATAACGGCTATGTTCCAGGGTGTATAGAGGCTGCTGAAAGAAACTGACCACTCTTTTGCATCGAGCATTAATATTGAAGCTTCGAAGTTCAGTGCATCTGCTTTAATATACTTACACTTTGCATTCTGCCCATAAAGTGAATTTGTGTGTTTCGTACGGTTCTCACAATAAACAACTATTATTCCCCTAAGCAGCAGTAACTGGTTGGTCTTTGTAGCGGTGACGTAATGTGTTTCCTGTGAAGTACGAATTTAATTGTTATATATTATTTAGAAGAAACTCGGTGGTTAAATGCTTAAGAATCCTTGTAAAGTACGTGCACTTTCTTTTATACCTCCATTTTGTTGTGTGTCAGCGAACCGTGTTCTTTCTGTGCTTTTATGCATTAATGATATTACTCACAGCACCCATGCAAGGGGTGACGATGAAAGAAGCTTAATTATGCTGTTGATGAAATTCAGAACGGGGAGAAATATTTACCGCTAATGGCAAAGGTTGTCACCAACATGAGAGCTGCAGGTAAGTCGCTCTGCACATAGAAATTCTGGATCTACAGTTTCCATAACAGCTTCATTTATTGCACACATCTTATTCTGCCCCATGGGTTCTAATTTATTTACTTTCGTGCTCACGCCTCAGTAAGGAAAAACAACAACGAGTTTTAAGTGAAGTTTCATGAGTTGGCCAACATGAAAAAAAAAATGAAATCATTGCTTCAACTCCAGCTCACTCAGTGGAACAGAGTTCATACTGAGAAACTGTTGAAGATATTTTCTGAAATAAAACCTTCATAAATTCCTTCAAAAATATCCAGTTATTGGTTATACCCTGAGCCAGATGAATCCTGTCCAGAACGTAACAACCTATTTTCTTAAAGTTAAAGTTTTAAGGTTAACCTTTCATCTCCATTTAAATATTCATGCGATCTCTTCAATATTTGTATGTATTTACCCTACATATGGGTGTTGTATGTCCCGCCAATCTCTTCCCCCTAATTGTTTCTGGTCAAGAGTATAAATTATAAATCTGATTTTGTAACCATCTCTGACTCTCGTCACTTCCGCTCTCCGAGGTTCAGTACTCTCCTCAGTACTTTGTGTTCAGAAAACCCTCAACCTCTTTCCTTCCTCAGAATACTATACTAATTTTACACCATGTGAAAGACAGGTAAAATTGTAATATATTCTGGCTTTTATATTTTTACAGGAAGACAAATATTCTGAAGTGACTGGTAGCATACATTCCCCAAATTCAAATTCGTTGTTAACTTATTTGTGAATATAGGCCCATTTCAGATTCCTCGTTGTCGCTCCACTTCAACTTTTGAATGTCTGAACCAATCTTTATGAAACTTGATATGTATATCATGACAACTGAGCCCATCACAACGGCGCACTTCATAAATCTCTCCCATCAGTCTGTTTGTCTGTAATATAACCGTCCTCTCGTTACGTTACTAAGCAACGGCTCGAAAAACCTTAACTTTGACAATAAATACATACACTACAATAAAATAATTGTTGGACGCGTCGTTTCCTATGCGGTCCGTACTTTTCGAAGGAAAGTAGGAGATTGGTTATTCCCAGAACATTTTGTTTAACTCCGCTGCATTTTGAAAGAATATATATTTAAATTACTTATTCCTTTAAATTTAATTAATCTACTGAATAACTGATTCGGATTGTATATTCCGAAATGAATATCAGTAAGTCAAAATATATAACTAGTACGTAAAATTCAGCCTATTACATTCTGAATGATGATACTGGAGAAAAAGTTCAATTGAATTCCTTTCCGAGTAGATTGATTGGCTTTTTATTTAACAGCGTTGTTGAAATCTAAGGGGTTATTTATCGACGAAAAGTTTTAAAGAAAGCCACGAACAGACCGAAGGAAACCACGAAATATCTCACTCAGAATAAACAGTAATCTAGCCGAGATTAGAATATAGTATCTCCATATGTTATTAGCCTTAACGCTGCATAGCCTGCTCCGTTTGTCATCAAGGCAACATAAATAGAAAAGTAAGGGAAAATTTATCGGTGTTAAAGAATTAAGCGGCCAGGCTGTGAAGCTGACCCGGTTGAAATTAGAACCGGAAATCTCCCGACCATAAGTTTATAATCATTACCGATTGAAATATTTAGCTAGGTAGGTGCGACAGACAGATATTAAGATTAAAATGCCTACTATGAAAACGCGCTGTATGCAATAACAACAAAGGCACATAGCAAATTTTATGGCAGAAAGAGTTTAACCAAAACAGTCGCACACACTAATGGAACAGTAAATTTAATATCACTGCTGACCAAACAAATTTCATCTCTTGTTAAATTTGTAGAAACTAATTTCAGCTCATTAAGTGATACTTTTGTTTCACATTGACTATTAATGTTTCAGAGCTGCGAAATTTGTTTTGTGAAGAATGCAAGTTAGATTGTAAACAGATCTAAGTTTGTGCCACTCACAGAAAACTTGCTTCTTCTATAATTTCAAGTTTACACGTATTTTGTCGAGTACACTGCAAACATGCAGATCTTGAATGTAAATTAAGCGAAGGAAATAAATTGAAATGTTCTTCACCGAATGTTAACGCGAATAGAATTAGATTTCAACTAAGGGTAGGTTCTAACTTGAATAGAAGATGCCTGCAATGAAAGTAACAATGCTATACAGGGGTAAGATCACTACAATGGAGCAAGTTTTCCTCATCAGTGAAGTGTAGGAGCGCCGGTCACGGTAGCCGAGCGGTGTAAGGCATGTACTGTCTTCGCTCGCTTGGTAGCCGGGATCGTGGGTTCGGATCCCACACAAGGCATGAATGTTTAGTTTATGTGTGTGCGTTTTTCTGTGTTTGTGTACAGTTAGAGGCCTTGCGATGAGCTGATCAACCGCCCAAGGAGTCCTACCGAATGTGTAAGATCTAGAAAAACCGAAGTGAACGGAAAAGTTCATGGAGGTAGGCCTAGGCCCACTGGGGCTGTAGTGCCAAGGAAAAAAATGTAGGAGCATGTACTTGCAGTTTTCGGTCCGTTTCTTTGTTTTCTGTACCCATTCAAGATGAACTCTGCTCCATGAATTTGGTTGGTTAGACCAAACTGCAAAAAAATTAGAAATTAGGTTTGCTTTCAATTACCATTCCAGACAACCCACGGACTATCTATTCTTTGGACCAGTTGGTTGAAACAGAAAACAACAATCTAATTTCGTGAGGGAGGAGCAGCTAGAATTAGAAGCCAATGAGGTGTGTAGTTTTCCGAACCGCCCACAGACGGAAGTGAGCATTAGCATCGCACTACGGGCGTTTTATCACTGGTCTGAAATCCTCTGGTAGCCACTGGGTGTGGGGTTGGCAGCGACGAAATTGCCTCTGCCACGGAATGAACCCCACTAATCAATCCCGTAAAATCACTTAGTGACTGGACCACCAAAATGTCTGCAGCCACCTGCTCGCGCTGTTTCCTCGCTCGCGGACATTTTCCATCCTGAAGATAGAAGCGATATATTCCTCCGAAACGTCGGTTCACACAAGATCTAAACCGCGCCACATCCCGGAAGCGGTATTCTTCATAGTCACCGCCGTGAAAACCTCAAATTTTATGAGTATCTTTTGTGTTTACCCTCTTTTGGCAAACAGACGTTCAATCTCAATAGGCTTATTCAGTTCAGGTATAAAATTTCTGCCTCATTATTCCTTTTATATCTATGACGAAAAAAATACAATGCATTTTCGTTCATCTCTCTTTTCAGACGATTCGAAACTTGAAAATAATGTGACAAAATACGTAAAAAGTAACAGTAAAAAAATAAAGGTATCCTTGTAATAGGCCGTGGAGGTATATAAGGTTGTGAGATGTTGTGGTTCCCATATTTTCTAGACAATAGGCTCATAGATGGCAGTGAGGTTGTCAACCTTACCCGCCCTCCGCCCTTATCTACAAGAATATTCCTGGTACTCATTTCTGTTAGAGGATGAGTCGACCCCAGAGCCATAGTGCGGCTGGAAGGCTTAGGTCAATTGAAAAAAAAATCCAATTACCTCATCGGGACTTAAACCGAGCGACCTTCCGGCTTGTAGCATAGTTCCTCGACCAACTAAACTACCGTGTGCCTCTGTGAAAAAATATGTAGAGTAAATTACTCCTACCTCAGGTATTAAGGAGAGAGAGGTTATATTATCCGAGGTATTATCTCTCATTTCTTATTATTTACTACTTCTGGTATGATTCAATGATAAGTTGATATACTCTGGTAGTCTGTGTTTTGGTCTATGCCTAACAGCAAGATATAACACAGTGTTTCATTGGGAGTGTGAAGAGAAGAAGGGGTGAATATGGATGCTAAGTACTTCAGGATCTGAAAGAGACAGTCATGTACTGTAAAGAATTATTCTGTTATTTCTCCGCAGAGACTGATTTAAACTACAGAAAATCAATATCGTTTGATGTTCAAAATCTGTTCTTTATTTCGTGGTTGCACTTGGATTGCGATTTCATTAATTTACGTGTTTTCCGTAACCTGAACTTCTGTTTCCCTTCATCTTAAACCGGTTATACTATTTGAATGTTGTTCCTCTTTGCATGTTCCCTTGTATTTGGGCAGTTACACTGTTAAGTGGCAGCATTTGAGGCTCAGCCACTGGAATAACAGACAACATCACGTGACTAGTTTCGCACGCGAGACGATTCCCGAAACCGCAGCAGTCAAACGCTCGCAGCAAAGCAGAACCTACGCAAAACATGCGCAACAGTTCACTCCACGAGAATACTGACCTCGAACCTATTTCAACGTGTCCCCATTCACTCATTAAATTGACCTCCATTCCGGCTTTGACGGAGGTTGAGCCATCGGCTGACAGCAAATTTCGTGCATGAATTGCAGAACACACCTCATGTTTACTTTAGTTTGTTGCTGAATTTACTACAATGCACTGCGTCATTCAACACTTCTACATCCAAGCAGATTGCCTACATCAAGGCCAACAGTGCCTTTTGCTTTTTTCCTTTGTCGCTACAGCCCCAATTTGGACCTTGGACTACCTCCATGAAACTCTTCGTTTCACTTCGGTTTATTAGAACTTAAGACATTCGGTAGGACCCCTTGGGCGGGTGATCAGTTCGTCAAAAGGCCTCTACCTGTACACAAACACTGAATATCCATGCCTTGAGTGGGATTCGAACCCATGATCCCGGCTTCCGAGCGAGCGAAGACCGTGCTTGCCTTAGATCGCTCGGCTACCGTGACCGGCAATAGTGCCTATATTTTACATAATTTACATTGCATTAAATTATCGCAACCGAACACTTAATAAAATAGATTACCATTTTGTCTGTAAGCAAGCGGATTGGTCACATTAGTGGTCATTCAAAAATATAATAAATATTTAAAATAAATTTGAGTGGTCTGCGATAGACAGATCTATTTGCTGGAGAATGCACGTAGCACGCAAGGGGGCATGAATATATTCGCAATGCAATTTGCAGTTAATGTGAACATTTTACTGCAAGGATCATGACTCATGTAAACTAAGCTTTGACATTTAAATTGTATGATTACGTAAATAAACTGAGGGATGTGAGGAAGTGTAGATCTCCAAATTACGAGTACACTGCTTGTGGTCCAGATACCGCATAACATTATACCGTAACAATAAAACCCGTAAAGTTACTTTAGTAAAGTAACTTTACTTATGTAGGGTACAGTTTTGTTCAATAAAAATACATATATATTTCTGATTTAAATTAATTACCACATAGCTAGGGGAAAGGCAGAGACTGCCTTCTAAAAGAAGTTATTGAAGGAAAGATAGAGGGGCAGACAGAAGTGACAAGAAGACGAGGAAGAAGACGTAAGAAGATGCTGGATGACCTTGGGGACAGAAGAGGATACTGTCATTTGAAGGAGAAAGCTCTGGATCGCAGTGGAGGAATTGTTTTGAAAGAGACTGTGGACCTGTCGTCTGCCAGATTACTGATGATGATGATGATGATGATGATGATAGCTAGGAGAGCGATTACAAACCAGTGACACACAAAATAATTGATGGGCACGTGAAATTTTGTTTCGAAGCAATATTTCCACTAAAAGAAATGGCTAAATTTCTAATGACGTAGCAGACATGTGGATACGTCAGAACTAATATGCAGGGTCACGTGAAAAGCAGGCATCTGGGCACACCTGCATCACAGACTTAATGCAAGGAGCGATCCCACCTCCCAACCTGTTTTCGGTTGTCTCCAGTGTTCCCGTGTATGTTATTGTTATCATTCGAAAACAAGCGATTTCAGCGACAGGAAATTTAGCAAGGGCGTGGGGTTGGAAAAAGAAGATTGATGCAACTGAAGAACAACAACTTTGTGATCTCTGTTCTAAAACTTTTAAATATAATTTAATTTCTTAAGTGATAAGTTAAAATATTAACATTTTAACTCACTACATTTTAGCTTAATTTAAAATCTTCATATATAAAATTTTGGACAACTTTGAACTTGATGAATTATGTAATAGTTATTTTCCTCAAGAGTTGTTATTTGACTTCTGAAGATAGTCATTAATTGACCTAAGCATGTAAAGACATATATATAAATATATTTTTGAGTCACACTGGACGGTGTAGTCCAATCATTCTATGAATAGTACAGTCTGAAATGCCGCGCCATAACTCAAAGCGGTTAGTCGCTGGCTTCCCACTGCGGCGGCACGGGTTCGATCCCGGTGTCTGGTCAAGTGGGATTTGTGGTGAACAAAGTGGCGCTGGGGCAGGTTTTCTCCGAGTATTTCAGTTTCCCTGCCAATGTTCATTCCACCAATTGCTCCACAATCACCCTCACCTATCATCTGGGGCTGGTACAATAGGCCAGAAGTGGCCGCAGTCCAAGGGACTTAGTCCCACCCCACTAGCAATATATATATATATATATAACAGTCTGACGAACGTGGAAGGGACATGCCTAATGAAAGTTTCTGTGTCTGATGTTCTGTTCGTGTACAGCTGTGTTGGTTGGCACAGCTGTGGGTATGTGCTTCACAGATTAGTCTAGTTTGTGGATGAAATAAAACACCTTACGAAAGAAAAATGTAAGGCCATCCACGGTTATACGATAAGTAATATCACTCCTGTGTAATAACCTTCGTTGTCCTGCCAACTCGCTTAAATGAAGCGAATGTCTAACTGCGTGGATTATGGACGCCAGCAGATGTTATGTTCAATGCCATTACAGCATTTGAGAAGTTCAGAATATACCAAAGTAACTTCAATGGCAGTACTCTAAGCTTATTCTCTTTGATTGAATGCCCTATCATTAGCAGAGTGCAAGAAAGTTCTCCTTCAAGATTGTTAGACTTGAAGCATCTTGAGGAAACAATGAAATTTTGAAGTACATCCTGATGCTGTAAAATTGGAAAACCTGAAACACGAAATGTTTGACTGGATTGACTTAACTTACTTTAGAATGAAATTAATTGGATTTAGTGTGAAAAGTTTGGTAACTAAGCAAGCATGATGAAGGAATTTAACTTAAGCTTTAACTATTGTTCCCTCAAAACAAAAGTTAAATCTGAAAATGAATTGACTAAAGCCTGGAACATTACCTTGTACTTGGAAAAATATACCGTGACGTTCTTAACAGTGTTATTAACATATGTTTGTGGGCGCCTCTCTTCTACGGTGAGTTATGTGAAACCTTATTTTAGAAATAAACTTGCCAGTGAAAGCAGTGCAGCTTGAGTTACTATCAAAAGGAACAAATGCGAATCTGAGAAAACTTCAAAATTCTCACTGACATCATTCATAAATAATTTATTTAAAGTAAACTACGACATTGAAACAAAGTTGGGGGCAGTTCTATTAAATTTTTCCAAGAAGCAGATGAGAAACTGAGTTCAGCTTACGCCTGCTTCAACTTTTTTTTCTTTTTGCTTATCTTCCACTTCCTCCCTGACGATGTAGCAGGTATATCCCTCCGAACGGTCGGAATCTGTCGCAACTACACTGCCTTACAACCCCGAAGACTGTACTCTTCAAAGTCACAGCAATCATAACCTCAAATTCAACATAAAAAGCATCTGCTTCCGCTTGAAATCGAACCGGAGCCTTCCAAGTCCATAGCCAGTCAGTATGGCGACCCGGTATCCCGTGTGCCTTATACACAAAACCAATTTCCCTATTCTGTAACCAGCCAGGTTCCAGGTGAGAGAAGAAACGCCGCAGACTTAAAACACCAAGGATGTGACAATGTGCTTCCTGGTCAGGGCTTTCGAATAATTAAGAGAACCAATATATGAACGAGGAACAATGTTGCAATGACTATCCAGATATATTGTTAAATTCTGAAACAAAAACTGTTCCATATCCCATTCTTGCGCCACGCTCTCATGCTGGCACGTGGACGTAGGCTCTATCCTGAGCGGTGTGAAGCCAGTGCATGGCTGACCGAGCTGCAGAAAACCCAACCCTTGAAGCTCTCACAGCCGTGGTTATGGAGACCTGTCTCTCCAGGAATTCAGTACCATGTAGACTGATGAAAATCGACCTATGTTTCGAGCAAATAAGTAGCATCCATCTTCAGAGTTGAAGAGTGTGGCAAGCAAGAAGGCTCTACTTGCTACACGCTTCATATTGGATTATTGCTTGTCACTTTCAACGGACTACATGATGTTATATTCCAGGTGACAGAATTTTATTAAGTTTATTAAACATGCTTGTGGAAAGTAATACGCAGTTTATAAGCACGTAATGACACTTTATTCAAGATTTCCGACATATAAAGAAGATATTTCGCTATATCACGGAAACCCGCAGTGACTAGTGCACATAATGACATCCAGGTGTGTTACAAATGTCCAACTTAGTCTCGTGCCTGGACCGCGCCATAGCTCAAGCGGTTAGTCGCTGGCTTTCCACCGCGGCGGCCCGGGTTCGATCCCGGGTCTGGTCGAGTGGGATCTGTGGTGGACAAAGTGGCACTGGGGCGGGTTTTCTGCGAGCTTGTGGTTCAGACTGATCGACAGTATCGAAGCTCACAAGCCAGTCGCCGCGAGATATAGACTACCCACAGCACGCGTGTAAACACGTAAAGCTGTATTACACACACCGACCCGGTTAGTATTTGTACATGAAGAGTTGGCACATTCAACTTCATAAAATCCTAAGGCTCATTTTCCACCAGCGTTAGTGGAGCGTCTTGGTGAACCATTGGCTGGTGGCTGCGTGGAAACAGCTCCGTTAAGTCGGCGGTTTACAAAATATGGCACGCCACAAAGACTACTGGAGAGGGAGACTATTGAAAGTCCTAAAATTGGTACATAGAAGAGAGGGTTAATCTAAAGCAAATAGCAAAATTGTCTCCGGTTTTAGTTTGCTAAGCACCATGCCGAGTATGGGGGAGTGGAGGTGTAGCTCCATCATTATTGACTTCTGCACTGATCGGAAGCCGGGCCGCTTGACCTCAGGGGAAAGTACCTCCAGCAGAAATTCGATAGGAGTCTGGGCGGGCTCCAGAGAAGGTCTGGATGTTACGGAGAAGAGAAAAACTCTTGCTCCCGTCGTGTATCAAACCCCGGCCGTCAAGGCGGTGGCTAGTCGCTGTGCCAACTTAGTTACCCCGGATATTAATTTCCCATCTCTGCAGCCTATTTCAGTAAGACCCGTCCCAATATTATTCCCCCTTATACTAATGAATAACATGGGGAATATGAATACACAAATGGGTCACAGTGAAGGAAGACGCGAAGATAGGAACAGGCATACAGTGCCACAGAGACCGAGACATATGCAGAGGCACCAGTTGAATTACGTCGATGTAGACACTCTACACTCAGAAGAACATCCGCCTCATTACGGTACGAAAAGAGAGACGACAACAACAACAATAACACAGGCCCTTAACTAATCATATAAAAAGGGGGGAAAACAACGCTTCACGAAAATCAGAAGACGGCAAATAATACCCCATCCGTTTTCACAGAAGAAGCACGGAGACACAAACCTCAGCGGCTCAAGATATTTAATATTAAGAACATTAATAATTTATTTTAATTTAAGCACATTTCAGGTTAATTAAAAATCTTTATACAAAACTGTAAGTTTATATACTAAATGCATGCAATAGTACTTCCTTAGTATGTTGTTATTGTCTTCTGAAGATGATCACAACTGACCGAAACATTTAAAGGCACTATATAAACATATAATGAGTCACACTGGACGGTGTTGTCAAGTCATTCTATAATAAATTCCTCCTGTTTGGCATACCTCAATGATCTTGATGCATATTTATTCAAATTTACTTTTACTTTTTAGGATATAACGAAGTGTTCCCAAAGATAGATACTGTAGGGTTCTGACGTTGGTGTATAACACGCAGAGATACAGGGTTTTCGGACTTTGTCCATCGTCCGGATTCTAAATAACTTAGAAAAAACACAACGTTTCGGAAACGGGATCTGTTTCCGTCCTCAGGTGAGGGAAGACGCCTACTCTGTTGGGTTCCTTAGAAATTGCTAGCCTCAATCACTGGATCCAGTTCCCGAAACGTTGCGTTTCTTCTTAGTTATTTGGAATCCGGGCGTTGGACAAAGTCCGAAAACCCAGTATCTCTGTGTTCCCAAAGATATTCACACATGTCACTACACAGGGCCAGACTTCTTTTGCTTTTTAGTGAGCTAAATATTCAGCAACCTAAATATATTTAAATAGAAGATTTAGACCGCAACAGATCTATATGTTGTGTTTCATTTTTCTTTTGTAAAAGCCCTTTTTAAAGCGGTAACATTTGATTTGAAAATCATGTACAGAATGAAGCAGGGGTTATGTTGGGGCAACATGAAGAAAAATCGCATTCCCTTAGCATACTTCCATTGCAGAATGACAGCACCAAATTTCATAGAAATCCGTAAAGCAGTTACGTTGATTACATACGTTAGACGGACAGACAAAATTTACTTACTAGTGAAGAATGCGAAAAGAAGTCGATTTCAAATCCGTGCTTTTTTTTTTTATTCTTCTACACGATAACAATGTCAAAAAATGTTGAAATAGACGGAATTTCCGACTTACCTGCTCTCAGCGTACCGTGAGCATACCACAATGAAATCAAATATAGACAGTAAGAGAAAATATTAAATTTAATCAGATGTATATAAAAATGCTCAACGCGGAGGAGTCTCAATAAAATATAAAACTATAACATGGACCATAAACATGCCGAATTTCAAAATATATGGCTCGTAATCCCAGAAGATGCCTGAATAAATTATTATTTCTGTATTTCGAATCACTCCAATTCATCATCTCCTTTTTAGAGAATCCGGAATAACCCTACCACGTGACTTGAAGGATTGAGAAATTGTTAGTTAACTAATTATCACTTTCATTGAAGTCGGTTTATTAATTAATTCTTGGCCTGACGAATTAAAGAGTTCTTGATACACTTTAATACAATCTTCCCCTCTATGGCTTTATCTCCCAAGTCGTTCTTTCTTAACACATTTTAGATTCACAACTGTACCTGTATTTCATATGAGGAACCAAAAATATAAATAAGAAATAAAGCTCTGTGTTTCCAGGTACAGATCTGACAAAATCTGAAACGCTATATCCGCCTGCGTTTATCAACAAACCTAGAGGCCCTTCAACTATGGGTTTTTCAAAGGAACATGCAAGATTTTGTTGTTAGTTAGGGCGTGACTAAAACTAAACAAATGCAGGAGAAAACTTTCAATAATAAAAACAAAGGAATAAGTAGAATGCATAAAATGAAAAATGTTCCCGAGGAACGTGGAGAAATTCAAAACAATTGGCTTTTGGTCTCAGCGCTCCGTTTTTCATAGTAAAAAGTGGATAATAGAAGACGAGACAAATCTTTCGCGGATGACAAAAAACATTAAGCAATGTTACTTTTCAGATCAAGTAATATTTAACTTAAGCTTCTTAAGAAACTTAAAAAACTTACCTACGTTCAAACCCGTCCTGACTGTGGAATAAACTTACGATCTCATTTCACCCCCAGGGCGAAACACATCTGTCATCCACTTCTAGACGAGAGGGAGGAAGCGTATGAGGGCGATGAGGTCGCTTCAGCAGAGCCCGATCTATTCGGCATCCTCCGCCAAGCCTCGTCCACAACAACCCCCCACCCCCCACCCCAGCTCTTGCGCACGTCACTCCAAGCCAAATTTTAATCGTATTAAAAAATGCGTAAATGCAAAAAATATTTCCATCCAAAGGCAAATCGAGGCTCTTCCGAATTATTTTATGTTTCTATGACTTATTTAATTTCTTATCATCAGTAGCGCCGAGTGAAATATCGGTTAATTATAGATAATTTTATAGAAAATTGTAATACGAATGCGTGAAATATTTATGTACATTACTTAAAATAGTGAGATCAATGAAAGGGCAGGAAAATTAACGCATTCTTGTATTACTAAGGCCTTGTTTATTGTTAGTGGGGTGGGACTAAGTCCCTTGTACTGCGGCCACTTCTGGCCTATTGTACCAGCCCCAGATTATAAATGAGGGTGATTGTGGAGCAATTGGTGGACTGAAGATTGGCAGGTGAAACAGAAGTACTGGGAGAAAACCTGCTTCAGTGCCACTTTGTCCACCACAAATCCCACTTGATTAGACCCGGGATCGAACCCGGGCCGCCGCAGTGGGAAGCCAGCAACTAACCGCTTGAGCTATGGCGTGGCTTAGGTAGGACCCCTTTGAAAGAGTATCAGCCTGTCGCGTGGCCGCAACCGACACACGAAAAAACACAAATATAGAACAACACACAGGCATCCATGCCTCGAGTGGGATGCGAACCCACGATCCTAGTGTTCAAGCAGGCGAAGACTATTCATCCCTTAGACCGGACGGCCACTATGATCGGCAAGGATTCCCCTATGCGATTCCTTAATGAAAATAAGACAAAGATATCCTTTGACAAAATTCCGGCAGACGCATAATTTTCTCTGAAAGCCCGGTTGTAGGGGGCACCAAAAGTGTTGCCATAATGCATTCAACCCAATCGCGTTCTCGACGGGAACATACGTCGGTTGAAACGTTTGTCGAGGGACGTCATAACCTATATCTTCACCATCAAGAAATCGCGTGATGGTGTTCGTTGGTGCTTATTATCGGACATCCTATATCGATAGTAGTACAACATATGTGTAGCACAGAGCAGGTTGGTCGGGCAGTAAATACCAAGACTTCTATATGGGAGATGTTCTCTTCGAATTTTGACGGGGACACAGATTATTCTGAGGTATGTCATGGTCATACACAGTTCCTCCAGGGCAAATACCGAGATACATCTCAGTTAAGATACAAAAATTTCTTCCGAAATCTTTCCCAACTGATTGGTTATTCCCCATTCGTCACATGACTCGATGATATTGTAACGTGGATGGCTAGAGCGTTTCTAGGCAACGGCCTGTAAACAACCTTCAGTTGAGTGCGTTACACCAGTAGGACAAATATTTATAGATCGTTGCTAGGCGACAGTCAGCGCAAAAATGGACTGACGAGATATCACGTGACGTGTTTTCTGTGCGATCTGCGTCAACAACGGAATTGTGTTCTTTATGTGGTCCGTGCTGCGGCTATATATCGAGAGCTGTAAGTCACAAGTTCAGAGCCAGACCGGTTCTCTTGTCAGACAGAGCGCTCTACAAGAACAAGACCGTAACTGTCAAACAGTAATAAATATCTGGTCATGAGCCCTAAACTGGGCTCGACACCAAGACTGACTGACTGACCGACCGTCAGTCACAATGTGACTCTGACTTTGACTTCGACTTAAGTTCAGAGCGAATTAGAAGTGGAAGTGACTGTGACAGTGAGTGATAGAGTTCTGAGTTCTGAGTTCGTCGTGGGGTCTGTGAAGATTTGGTGTGTGATTAGAAGGATTCATTCGTGTGTAATATTTGGTGTGATTTCAACCGTTAGTTTGTGGTACCAGGAGAGGACCAGTGTGTGTGCAGGAACAGTGATAGCGATGTATTGAAATGTGATTGAGAGAAATGGTAACCAAGGTGCTAATAAATCCAGTAATCCGAACTAGAGCCCGTTATTTTCGTCACGCGTACCCCCTACACGTCGCAGTATGTAATCTCGATTTATATTGCGTCGCAAAAGAAATTATGCCCCCAATTTTAGTCAATTTGTTAGCAAAATTTACACTAAAATACTTTAGAAATATCTTCATTAGTTACTGAGTGTAGAAACATTGTTGGAAATGAAACCCTCCATGTTTAATGCACAACTCACAGCGCCGTGACACCGTTCCATAAACTGACCGGCAGGCTCTAATCTGCTCATTCTCATTAATACAAGAGAATATTTTAGGTTAACTGGTTTCGAAGACACTCTGTATACTTTAAAGACAAATATATGAGTATCAAAGTTACCCAGACGTACCCGACACAAAACAGTTGCTAGCTGTAAGAGTGTGAGAGGGGGGAGGGGGGTTCACTTCACACTGCGCTCATCAACCAGCCAGTGGAGACTACCGAAAAACAAAAGCTCTGCAGCCTCAGATTAGTATACTGAACCATCCACTGATTCGGAAGGAACAGCTGTGGCGTAACTGAGTGCATTTTATTGATCTTTTTGTTTGTTTAATTTATTTAGGGCGCGGTAAATTTAAATAAATAGAACCATTCCGAATTCAACTTATACTGGACCAGTTCAATTTTATCTACACTTTCACACACTCTTTTTTGTGATATATTTTAATATTATTATACTTTCTACCCCTTTGCAAATAATTATTATATGTTTGAATTACAACAATTTTGGGAGGCGCAAAAATGTTGAGATTATATTGGCAAAATGTAACCTATTGGAAATCTGTACTAAAGAAATTTACGCACAGAAGGAAGTCATTGAAATATATGCTATTATGCTATTCACAGTGTTAATTTCATCATATTTAGATTAATTTTCCTCAGCAACCACAAATACAACATATATGAAATGTGACCCACAAATTGTCGATAGTCCTATGTACAAGCTGACCTTTATTAATTGACATTAATGCTAGTCTCTCTACAGAGTGTCCAAGGAGGTTATAGTATCGGTCGTTCTAAGCAAAAGATATATGTACGTACATGTGTCCCATTCCGAACGGTTTCCGAATTGGACCTATTTCACTGTACAGCTCAAAAATTGTTGACAAGAAAGAGATGTTACTTAGTATTTCTAATATCGGAACTTCTTGTTCAAGTGACAAAGTTGGTACAGTTTACCCAGTGTAATATATTTTAGAAAGTTCCACCGTCAGCATCAATACACTTTGCAGCTCGTGTGAGGATATGGCGTGTTGCTCTTCTGTGCAGTGTACAGCGCAGTGAAACAGCTCTATCTCAGAATAGGACACATTTACGTATACAATTTTTTGCTTAGAATGGCCGATACTATGACCTCCCAGAATATTGACCTATCCTCCTGGTTCATTCTTTATATATGTTGAGGAATACTGACGCTGTTGCCATACGTTCTTCCGAGAACTTCTGCTTTGAACTCTCAGTTTTGTATTCGTAGACGAAACGGCACAGAATAGGAGGGCACTACAGCTGATGGAATCCATGCAAATGCTCTACAATTTAATATATCTAATGGAATAGTTGTTTGCCAAAGTTTTGCATTGCAAATTGCAGTCCATTTGGGCTTAACTCTGCATGTGGAGGAGAAATGAGTTGAGATTTACGGGGCCTGAAACCAACACAGGCCCATCAATGGGTAAATAAATGGTGTGAAACAATTCAGTAAAACCTGATGGTGAAAGTCTTCGTAATGTTTACTCTTCGCCAAATATCATGAGGATTATCAAACTGAGGATGATCAAATGTGTGGATCATGCTACATGTACGAGAGAAATGAGAAATGCATACAATTTTGTTGGAAAATCTGACGGATAGAAAACACCTGCAAGACCTAAATGTATAAAGAATAATTACAATAAAATGCTTAGTAAAGAAATAGGGTTTAAGGACGTTGAAAGGATGCAGCTAGCTCAGGATAGTGTCAAGCGGTAGGTTCTTTTAGACATGAATATTTACTGCCTTCATGTTCTTGTTTACGGCTAAGTCTACAATTTAAATTACATTGTATGTAGTTTTGTAGTACTCTTAACTGTCGATTTTACAAAATGTAAACAATTCCTTTTAGACATATGTCAACTCATCTCCTTGATTGATTGATCAGTAACTGTCAGATGACAGGTCCACAGTCTCTTCCAAAACAGTTCCTCCACTTAATGTGATCTTCTGTTTTTGGAAAGAGACTATCCAGGAAAAGTGATAATGTGGTAGTTTTTCCAGTTGCTTTCCACATCGCAGTACAACAGCCGTTCAAACCACTCTGGTCACGCCTGTTGCTATACGAACTTGAACCATCTCGAGCATCATTTGTTCTGTGCTTCAAGTCGCTGCTGATGACGCTGCTTCCGGCATCAGTTTTTGGTTTTTGGTGTCTCTCTTCGTCTGATGCCTACCCTTTGACCTGTCCAGCAAGGGAGGCCCTGCCAGTAGCTATGCTACCGCTGGTATAGCTCTCAGGGTCCTTGGCATACTCAAACCCCTCACCACGATAAGGTGGAGACACCAACGAGGGGTCATCTCCTTATCTGCAATTAAATAAAGGAGGAGAGACGGCTAATTCTGTCCTTCGTAAAACTTCTCAATCATCACTTCAGATTATACCTTACTCAGCAGATGAACACACATCTCAGAGTAACGTCGGATTGAGCCCGTGGCGGTAAGCATTTTTCTGGGAGGATTCCTAATATATGCAGCGCTCCTCTCAATGCAATCAGTTGGATCGTCACAATCCCGAATATTTTCCTTGTAGCATACTCACAAACAAGAATCTTGGGGGCTATGAGGACCAGGATATCGCACCTCCACGCCCAATCCATCTGTTCAGAGAGTTATTGTCAAGAACTGGACCCGAAAAATCGAGAGAGAAACCGTGGCGTTGAAACAACATGTTCTCACGTGCATCCTCCAACAAAACTGGAAGCATTACTTGACGGAAATTTGTGTAGGATGCCCCACCGAGCCGATCATTTGCAATCCCGGTCCAAACATTGACAATGAAACATCGCTGGAATGAGCACTGATGAGTTGAATGGGGATTTTCCGTTGCCCATGCATGATAGATGTGTGGACTGTTAAATCACTTCTTGTAAATACTCATACATCCTCGTCAATACGTAATACAAGAACTGAAGATGACCCACAATTTTATGTAGCACCCATTGAAGAAAACTGCTGAGGCTGAAGTTTGTCCATGGCTGCGACACTTGTAGTCGTTACACAAAGAAAGAACACAACATGTTTCTTTTTAATTTCTTAGGGTGGGGTGAGACCGAGTACCCTTGATACTTCGGCCACTACTGGCCTGCTGTGCCAGGTTCGGATGACAGATGGTGATGAGTGTGGAGCAGTCGGTGGAAGGAGAATTAGAGAAAATCGTAGAAAACTCCTCCCACTGCCATTTTGTCTACTACAAATCCCACATTCCGTGGCCTGGGATCCAACCGGGGCAGCCGCAGTGGGAAGCTGGGAAAGTTCTGTAACTGCCCGTTTCTGTATCGCTTGCCTAGGAGACTTCTTCAATAGTTCCTCTGTTCTCGTGATTATTGAGAACGAAGTTCTATTGTTGACTGCGTTACACGGGCTTTTCTGGTTCCTCATCTTAATGCTTTGAGCAACCGTAACAATACCATGCTGCTACCTAAGGCTTTCCATGAGAGAGACCACATTGCTACAGTACGTTAAATTGTCTTTCTAAGGAAGAAATGACAAAAAGTCATTTTGACATGTGTAGAACAAATATATCTTGTTGCAAAACTTTCAATCTAATAGTCAAAGGCTCAGATTAATATTTTAACAAATTACATTACAGGCAAGACCTTATAGGTCTACTTGAAATACTGGATGAAGTTCTGTCTATGAGCATGGTTGGTGCAAATTACTATAAATTAAGAGAAACCACGGAAAACAACCAGGGGTACACTGAGTGAAACCAGGTGAGTAACAAATGGAAGTTCACATGAAAGTTCTGTGACAAAACTGAATAGGTATTGGTAATCAGTGACGCCCAGAACCGTGCCCATCAGGGGAGAAGAAAGTACTCTCCCGCTTCCAACTGCAACGTAAATCCTACATAATCTAAAATAGTGTCTCTCGAAAACAATGGGAGATTCTATTTTCATTTTGGTGACAAGTTTAAACAGAGGATCATCTAAAAATATTTATGTAGCAAAAATAACTTATTGAACAGTGTATTTCGAAACATATGAACACACAGATAAGCAGACAGCAAAGTTATTCCATAAGCCTCCTTTCTTTTTTTCAAAATAAGGAAGGAGATTTAAAAATACGATTCTAACCTTGAGCGATATTCTAAAATTTGAGGGGCTAAAAGTCTGTTCTTAAGTAAGCATGATATTCCTAATTTCCCATCTACAGCATTTATGAAATGGAAATTATGTTCAAAAATTAAAAAAATATATCAGACACAACACAGATTTGTAAAAATGCTCACGTAACATTGTTAACTGGAAGGTTAAATGGATACAGTAAGAATGATTTTATATCTGAATTATTTCATTAAACAGGTTCTGTGCGTGACTACAACATTAGGATGTCCTGTCATGCAGGGTAATTGAATGTCCTCTGCAGTTCTGTTGGTTCAATATATAAATTGAGTATAATTTCAACTATGCTCGGGGCAATTTACTCTTTCATATTGAGTATAACAATTGAACACACTGAAGTTTGTTTTTCACGTTATTAGGTTCTGTCTGTAATATTAGTTAAGGTAAATTCAGAAGTTCTGTATGGCTGAAAACACACAATGGCTCAGTCAGGATATCAGCTGATCACTTTTGCGACTTATTAGTTTTTCTGAATTGTTCCTTTTTATTCTTCCTTCCTTCCTTTCATATTCCATCCTCTTACACCGTCTTAGTTCAGGTTTCATGGTTTTAGTCTTTTCAGATCTTTTCCCAGGCTTCATTCACAGTGTATCTTGATGTTATGAGATCAATTAATTTCAGTATCAGTAATTAGTACTTCGGCCGGTCACGGTAGCCCAGCGGTCTAAGGCATGCAGTGTCTTCGCTGGCTCGGAAGCCGGGTTCGTGGGTTCGGATCTGTTTCCTGTGAGGTACGAACAGAATTCTTATATCTTATTCTTATACACTGCCGGTCACGGTAGCCGAGCGGTCTAGGGCATGCACTGTCTTCGCTTGCTCGGAAGCCGGGATCGTGGATTCGAATCCCACTGAGGGCATGGATGTTTGGTGCTTGGTGTTTGTGTGTATGTGCGGTTTTTTTTTGTGTGTGTTTGTGTACAGGTAGAGGCCTTGCGACGAGCTGATCACACGCCCAAGGAGTCCTACCGAATGTCTAAGATCTAGTAAACCGAAGTGAAACGGAGAGTTTCATGAAGGTAGGCCAAGGCCCAAATTGGGGCTGTAGCGCCAAAGGAAAAAATTGTACTTCATTTAAATTTTACTACGTTTTACTACATTAAAAGTCGTAGAGATGGTCTAGTGGCCATACCTACATAAGGCAATGAGGAAGATATGCACGTAAAAGTAACGGTAAATTTGTCCTTGTGCTTAATGAATTAAGCACCATGCCATGAAGACGTACAGTGCTGTTTCACCATCTTGACCTCGGCGCTAGATGGAGGCGAGTGGCTAGCTTCACGCCCCGGTTCCTTTACCTCCAGAGAAAGTGCTCCAAGTACCCATTGTACAGGAGGATGAGTGGGCCTAAGAGTTGGCATTAACCCTATGGAGAAGAGAATAATCTTATGTTCATGTTGGGGATTGAACCCCCGGCTCTCTATCCCGTAATCCGTCGTTACACCGACTGAGCTATTCCAGCTCCTTGAATGCATGAATGTCTATCTTTAAGAATAGATATCCCAGAAGAGTTCCGAAACTGCGGTAGTGATGTTTAATTGACCTAAGTTCTCGGCCAATGAACCTAATATCAGCTTTAGTTCATATTACATTGAAACAAGCTTTCTATATTGAAGGAACAAAAAAGTCAGTTTTGACAGAATCTTGAAATTGGTTTTAGGCAGGATTACTTATAATAATACAAAACTCTGTTAAATCCAGTAAAGCGAAAATGTATTTTCACACGGACCAATTTGAGTAATATAAGAAATAGCAGACCCAGGGTCGGATTCAGCAAGAAATAGAATTTTTACTTTGTTTAAGTTTATAGCAGTGTGGTGCACTGTACATCTTACCACACAAAATATGATACAGTTATCAAATAAGCCCTACGATTGAGTTGAGTCTTTTGTAGAAAACAATTTAATTTTGAGTAAATTCTATTTACCTTTGGATACAGCGTACCTCAAATTGCACTTACAGAACACCAGATAAAATACCACAATCGTTTTCCATTTCAAACGAAATGAAACATGAGACAATATAAAATTGCCTTCTTACTCCAGGAAAACGTGAATACAGCCAGTAAATCTACGGTTTACGAACCACGCATGCGGAAAATTAGATTTACAGCGGTGTACAACTATACATACATTTGTCAAAACTTGAAAAACAAGAATTGAAGATAACAAAGGCCGCGCCATAGCTCATGCGGTTAGTCGCTGGTTTACCACCGCGGCAGCCCTGGTTCGATCCCGGGTCTCGTCAAGTGGGATTTATAGTGGACAAAATGACGCTGGGGCAGGTTTTCTCCGAGTACTTCGGTTTCCCCTTCCAATCTTCATTCCACCAATTGCTCCACAATCACCCTTACCTATCATCTGGGGCTGGTACAATAAACCAGAATTGGCCGCAGTACAAGGGACTTAGTCCTACCCCACTAGCAATTAAAAAAAAACTTAATAATACTATGCAAACATCTCTCACGATGATTTATATCAAAATTTGACTAGTGATTTCTGCTGTATACATGTAAAACAGACATTTTAGTCTTACAATAAACAAAAAAACAAAACTCGAAACTAACGTTATAAAAATATGTCACACATTGAATTTAATACAGTTTTGAAAAATATTTCATGATAGATGTAAAATAGACCTACATGACCCAATGTTCACTTTTCTATTTATCCACTTGCCCTTACAATACAGACTACACAGCGTCGGATGGTAGGATGTGGTAGGAAGCAGTCCCTACATTTGCAAGGAGAACTGAGGGAAACCAGGAAACTCCTCAGTCAGAATATCTGGTTTCTGGCCTGAGGTCTGAACTCATGAACGCGAACTAGAAGAGCTAACTCGTCACCTGTATCAAACACGACGGTATGTACCTACGTTCCTGCAGACATCAGCGGTCCAGTAATACCTTTACAACAAAGAGGCTGTGGCGTGAACAAAAACGGCTTTAGTATAAGAATCATTTTGGGCCTCCAGTTTTCTCGGTTTTTTCCTTTCGTCCGTGGTCTGAACACTGAGTGGTAAGAACCGGCATTATCGTGTAGAAGCGATCTGTGTCCATCACTGTTTCGGCCATTCACAAATATACATGTAGCTATCACTATGCAGCCCCACGGGGAGGGGGGGGGGATTATAGGTACATGATGAACAAAAATACATTTACCTTATTATAATAAAGAGAGCCGGGGTAGGTCTCATGCTACAGCGACGGGCTTCGGACTGGACGGCTGGGGTTCGATTCTTATCAGGGGCAAGAATTTGTTATCTCCTTCACAGCGTTCACACTGACACTGGGTCCACCCATCTTCCTAGCCAATGGGTGCCGGTGGATTTTTCTGCAGGGTTAAAGCGACAAGAGCGTGAAGGTGACCACTAACCTCCATTTAGTGCCGGGGTCAAGAATGGTAGAGCTGTACCTCCACTCCCGTAAACATCTTCATGACGTCGTGCTTAAATAATTCAGCACGGGAACGACGCTTATGGTAATAGTGAAAAATCTTCTATTTTTCAGTAAAATTGACTTAGAAAAGAACCTTAGTGAGGAAAGGATGTTTTCGATTTTGAGATATAAGTAAAGCTGAAAATGTTCCATGTCACTTCGACAGACCTACAAGGAAAGCACAGTAATTAACATTGCGATTGCATTAACGAAAAGCCACGTTAGAAGCTATGTTATTATTATGATTCTTGTTAACATAGACTGAGAGGTTCCTGTGGATATTCCTTCCTTTCAAACACAGCAGTGCTTACAGATACGGAAAATCTATGCAGCTTTCCATCCCCTGCGTCACCATTAGTTACACTACCCCAGTTTTCAAGGGACTCCTTCTTTTGCCTTTGCTGTCTCCAGTCGTGCACAAGAGGTTCAGACAGGAGTTGCGATGACAAAGCAGCACAGCGAATGTGCAATAGCAATTACTGTAATTGCAAAACCCGCGAGTTATCACCTCTGATTTTTCTAGTAGACTACATTCTGAGGAACTTCAATCCATCTTTCACACCAATAACCTATTTCCCTAAGATCCATTTTAATGATATCGCCCAATCTTATAAGTTTTCTAAGCAGAAGAAAGTATTAAGTCTAATTGAATTACATCGGGGAGAAGAAATTTAACAGAGGTGTTATATCATGTTTGAAACATTCTAGAAATATTTTGCTGTTCGCCAAATATCAGCTTATCACTCAAAAATATAGCAAAGGTATTCCGTTCCGTATTCCGTATTGAGGGGGTGGGTTTCCCTATACACTTAGACCGGTTAGTGGTCCATTGTGCGTCCCCCTTTAATTTCTACTCTCTCCATACCCTACCGGTACTGGTGCTTACTATCAGCCCCTTTCTGCCAGCAAGGTTCCAACCTCCTCTGGCAGTGGTATCTAATAGTTAGTCCATTTCTGTCAGAGAGGTCCCCCCTCCTCTGGCAGTAGTACCTAATATTTCCCCCATCTACCGGAGGAATTGGAAACTACTTGGGCGGGAAATGTTGCCTAATTTCGCTCAGAGGTCTCCTAGAGACATGAGGTTCTTTTACGTGCCGTAAATCTACGACACGGGACCCACGGCTTAAAGTCCCTCCCGGAGGACTTGTTCCCTGAATTTTTCTGCCCTTAAAAATTCCACGACCTCCACCGGGTTTTTGAACTCGCGTACTACAAGTCATGAGGTGGGAACGTTACCTCTAGACTACGGAGGCCGCTTAGCAAAGGGAAATGAGAGTTAACTTCTAACTTACATAGGACCTTGGTGAATAATTTGATATGAATATATAGCACAAACATTAAGTAGGCTTATTGTCTTTAAAGAACACATAAAATGCGTCGCAGAACAATTATATTAAATTCAATTAATACGTGCACAAAATTTTATCAGCTTTTGGTGTTACTTTTTTTGTAGCTGTAGATGGTGTAATCAATAAATTGCGTCAGTAAGAACAGGTATATTGTACTTTGAAGGGAATATTAAAACGACACGTAAGCCAAAGCTGAAATTTAATAAAGCGATAGGGGTCTACACAGATATAAACAAAGTTAAAACAACGGAAATTAAACTTGTAAGAAATATATATGTATATACAAAAATCTGGACTAAATTAAAAATGAATATATTTAAAATAATGTAAATATATATGCTATTGGCCGGTCACGGTAGCCTAGCGGTCTAAGGCATGTACTGTCTTCGCTCGCTTGGAAACCGGGATCGTGGGTTCGAATCTCACTCAGGGTATGGATGTTTAGTTTGTGTGTGTGTGCGTTTTTCTGTGTTTGTGTACAGGTAGAGGCCTTGCGACGAGCTGATCACCCGCCCAAGGAGTCCTACCGAATGTGTAAGATCTAGAAAAACGGAAGTGAACAGAGAAGTTCATGGAGGTAGGCCTAGGCCCACTGGGGCTGTTGTGCCAAGGAAAAAAATATATATGCTATTGAATAAATGAAAGGAGACACGAGAGAATTTGGAATTTCGTAGGAATGACACGAAGGATTTTGTCTTCTGTGCCGGTAGATACTACTTATCGACCTTCCAGAGGAAGATCTTGTCTCCATTTTCAAAGTAAAAGAAGTAGCTTGGTTGTCAGAATGTTCCTTCTTAACGTCGGCAAACACCTGTCAAACGTCGCCATATCTCACAAGAGAGTAGCCTAATCTTCAGCAGCATTGACGACTACAGAAAAATGTGGATATCTCTCTACAAAATGGACGACATTCCTTACGTTTGCTCTCTTATGCCAATTATAAAGATATAGAAAACTAAGAAGATGATCCAGATGATGATTACTATATCTTTGCTTTGTAGGCCCAGTTTATTTAACGACCTTCTCTATAATTCCGTCTATATCTATCTATCTTTACTTATCTATCTATTCCCATTGTTCTTGTTTGGAGCATAGGGCATCCATGAAACACTTTGTTTCCTTTCAGTTTTATAACCATAGATAGTCGATAGGACTCCTTGGATGGGGGATCAGCACGACGCAAGGTCACTACCTAAACAGGACAACACAAACACAGAATAAACGTAAACATCCATGCCTTAAGTGGAACTCGATCTCACGATTCCAATGTTCGAGCCTGCGAAGACATTTCATTTAGACGGCGCGGCTACTGTGATCGGCTGACTAAGGTACGTGTGTAGATAAATCAGCACTGTAATTTCAGAACTGTTCCTTTTTTATTGAGAATTACCTTCCACGTGTCTAGGTTCTTGGCCTCATACATCTGCCACCTTTGTGGCCTTCTGAACGTAATTCTTGAGGAGCAGGCCACATAAAGAGAATCTTATTTTCTCGATAAATGATTATAAATATATTCTTGCATTCCTGCAATCTCAAGACATGACCACTTCAATTAAACTAATCTATCTATCTATCTATCTATGGCTCTACAGACCTTGTGGCCTTGGTCGTTTTCTAAGTTCCTTAACCCTATACATATTCGGTAGGACTTCCTGCACAGGGGATCAGCCCGTCGCAAAGCCGCTACCTACATATAGAACAACACAAACACAGAATAAACACAATACAGACATCCATGCCTCGAGTTGGATTCGAGCCCACGATCTCAGTGTTCGAGTGAGCGAAGAGAGTTCATGACTTAGAACGCGCAGCCATTGTGATCGGCCAACGTCGGAACTGGCTTGAGTGTAATCCGTGGCGTGGAGAACAAATTTATCAAATTTATTTAAATTATTTAATACAAAAGAGTAAATCTACTGTAGACACTACGCGCCTCTACACTGCCCTACATGTCGTCATGTGTAAAATTACTTTTCCCCCGTTTTGTACTGTGCGGAACCGTGGAATGTAAAGTCAAGTAAAATTAATGGACCCTCTATATCACTCTATTCGCATGTCCTCAGTTTCACTGTAACACGCCTTGTAGGGTGGTGGGTCAGAACACGGCCTTGCCTTCTGATACTGAACACGTGACATGTGAAGAACACCGGATCTCTCAGCAGCAGAAATTACAGATGTCTGAAAAGGGTATTCGGGAACAAATCTGGACCCAAGAGTCTGTCACCTGCAAGGTTTGAGCTAGTTATCCCGTATCATACGTATGAAGCATCTCTAAGGGTTATGAGTGACTCATTTTTAAATTGAGAAGGTTACAGGTCTGTTACAAAGCCTCTTGTGTTGAAAGGCCAAGCTTTGCGTTCAGAGTTTCCTTCCCTTAGACAGGTTGCCCAGCACGTAACTGCGGGAAGGGGCCCTTACCAGGTGCTGCCCGTCGGCCCAGTGGAATCTGGACGCCGCATAAGGCAAGGTTACCACTCCCTGTAGTTTGGCTGTATAGTTTATTTAACGTTTGGAGTAAAGATGGACGAAATAATAGGAGGTTAGAGAACTCTGCATAATGAGAAGCCTCATATTTGCACTCTTCGCCAAACACAAACAGAATGACCAAGTTAAGAAGGATGAGATGGGCACGGCATGTAGCATGTATGCAAAGAAGACGAATGCATTTAGGGTTTTGGTGGGAAAGATGGAAGTATAAATGACGCTACGAAGACCGAGATATGAGTTGGAAGATAATGTTAAAATGGATCTCAGTGAAAGAAATTGGGGTTTTATGGATGGATTGATCTGGCTCAGGATAGGGACCAATGGTGGGCTCTTGTAAACTTTCGGGTTCCATCAAATTTTGTAAAAATTCTTGAGAAGCTGAGCAACTAGTTGGTTCTCAAGAAGGACTCAACTCCATGGAGTTAATTAATCTATTTAATTTAGTTAATAGCTCAGTCTGTAAGTTAGTAACAAGATTAGTGATCAATGAATTGGAAAGAATGTGGAAGAAAGGGATCCTAGTCTGCTTTGAGGCACTATCCCGGAATTTTCATGGAGGGGCTGAAGAAAACCGTGATAATCTCAATCAGGACAAGCGATCTCTGGGTCAGGATTTGAAAGCCGAATTCCCCGAACATGAAAGAGGGATGCTAGCCACTCATCTGGGGCGTTCGGAAGCTCAGGGACTGAACTGACTGATGACCTTTATAGGTTGAGCTACCCAGATATCTGTGTAATATTTCTCTGTTCTGGGCAATTTATCACAGTCAAGTCATGCAAGGCTGTGAGCCCTCAATACTGAGGGTGTGCTTGTGCATAAGCAATTTGGGGCCTTTATTATCAAAACGATCTCCATAAAATAACAATCAAATTCAACTTCGCATTAAGATCCCAGTTAAAAATCCAGTGCCAAATCGAAAATACGTGAAACAGTGAACCTAGAGCTCCATGTATTCTTAACTTCAATATCATTCGAGATGAGCGGTAAGCTTCACGCTGCGACCGTTTTACTCATTCGATATGAGGCTTCCCGGGTCCCCAGTTTGTATTAGTGCGATGGCATACCTGCAGGCACAATAACATAAATATAGCTAGTAGAACTTTTGAAATTATGGCAAATTTAAAATATTTGGGAATGAGAGTAACAAATTCAAATTTGATTCAGGAGGAAATTAATAGGAGATTGAGTTCAGAGAAAGCTTGCTACCATTCAGTCCAGAACCGCTTGTCGTCTCGTATGCTGTCTAAAAACATAAAAATTATAATATAAAAAAACTAGAATCTTTCCTGTGGTTCTGTATGGGTGTGAAACTTTGTCTCTGACATTAAGAGAGGGACGTAGACTGAGGGTGTTTGAGAACAGGCGTTGAGGAGAATATCTGGACTGAAGAGAGATGAAGTGATAGGACGCTGTGAGAAAATGGCATAATGAGGTGCTACATAATTTGTACTCATCGCCAAGTGTAATTAGAATGATCAAATGAAGAAGGATGAGATGGGCGTGGGGCGTAGCATGTAGCACGAATGGGGGAGAAGATATATATAAGGAATTAGGTGTAAATATATATATATATAGGAATTAGGTGTGGCACGTGGTAGCGTAGTTGGTTGAGGCACTATGCTACAAGCCGGAAAGTCGCGGGATCAAATCCCGATGAGGTGGATATTTTCAATTTATCTAATCCTTCCAGCCGCACTATGGCCCTGGGGTCGACTGAGCCTTTAACAGAAATGAGTACCGGGAATGTTCTTGGAATGTTCTTGGGGGTAAAGGGCGGATGACAATCTTACCGCCATCTTTGAGCTGATTGTCTAGAAAATGTATGAACCTCAACATCTCACAACCCTATAAGACTCCACGGCCTATTACAGGGATACCTTTACTTTACTTTTTACTTATTATAGGAATTATGTTAACCATCAACACAACAAACACACTCGCTTTTAATATTCGAGCTTTATTGATGCTACACGTTTCGGCCGTACAAGACCATCAGCAGGCAGTCATATACAGGAATACGCTGAGTTACTGAACTATCGATATGGATCCATATCGGTGCAACGTGTCGTATTACATACTAAGAGATGAAATTTGCCTGAAGTTAGTGTTTACAATTAAAGTAGAAGATACAAAATCATATAAAGCTAAAATATAAATATATATATACCATATATCAAGAGATCCTGACAGAGTCCTGAAATAAAACACAACCACATTCAGAAAGTAGGAACACTTTAATCTCAAACCCGATATATCAGACTCTAAAGGAGGCTGATCTGCAAGGCTTACGACCCGTCCAGTGGAGCATGTTGCTTCTGACAGGCAGGGAGGCCAGAAGCCGCGCGCTGTCAGGTATGGAAAGAGACGAGTGACAGAACACGAAAACAGGAGAGGCAGAAGGAGAGATAAACGAGAGAACGGTGGGGAGATGGAAGTGAGAGGAAGCCGTAACAATAGATTTGAATTTAAAGTAGGTGAATACCAACACAGCGGATATCTTCACCTGAAGGAGCGCATCAAATTCAGGACCATTCTTTTTCAGTCCATAAGAAATAAATAATGACAAATATAAAANTAAGGCTGACAACCTCACCGCCATCTGTGAGCCCACTGTTTAGAAAATATGGAAGCATTGACGTCTCACAACCCTATTGGCCTCCACGGCCAGTTACAGGGATTTTTTTATTGCTAGTGAGGTAGGACTAAATCCCTTGTACCGCGGTCATTTCTGGCCTATTGTACCAGCCCCAGATGATAGGTGAGGGTGATTGTGAAGCAATTGGTGGAATGAAGATTGACAGGGGAAACCGAAATACTTGGAGAAAACCTACCCCAGTGCCACTTTGTCCACCACAAATCCCACTTGACCAGACCCGGGATCGAACCCGGGCTGCCGCGGTGGGAAGCCAGCGACTAACTGCTTGAACTATGGCGCTGCCCAAGTTACAGGGATAGCTTTACCTTTTTATACATATAGCACACTAATTCGATGAAGAAGACCAGAACTCTTCTTAGTAGTCTAATTATAACTCAGCTAGTCAATAAATTGCTGGTGACAGTAGCCGAGCGGTCTAAGGCATGTACTGTCTTCGGTCGCTTGGAAAGCGGGATCGTGGGTTCGAATCCCACTCAGGGCATGGATGTTTAGTTTGTGTGTGTGCGTTTTTCTGTGTTTGTGTACAGGTAGAGGCCTTGCGACGAGCTGATCACCCGCCCAAGGAGTCCTACCGAACGTGTAAGATCTAGAAAAACCGAAGTGAACGGAGAAGCTCATAGAGGTAGGCCTAGGCCCACTGGGGCTATAGTGCCAAGGAAAAAAAAAAGTCAATAAATTGCCTTGCTTTTATGGCATCCGAAAGTTCATTAAAGTGTTCACAGTCCGTCAATGAACCCTGCCCTGAACCGAATCCATCCCGCGCTGACTCGTAAACCCTATGTTTAAGATGCAGCTTAATGTTATCCTCCTTACATCTACANATAATTATAATTATAAAATAATAATAATTAATAATTAATTGATTAATTAATTGAAAAATATTCAGAACGAGATCCTCCATGTTCAATACACAACTCACAGCGCTGTGATGCCGTTTCACAAAGTGAGTGGCAGTTTAAATCTGAACATTCCAGTTAATACAACAGAATGTTTTAAGTTAACTGAGTTTTGGGCCACTGTGTGTATACATGTATGCAAAGTGACATAAGACATATAATATATACGAGTATATTAAGAACTGTACTTCCATGAAGGCCTGACAAATGTATGCAATCCAGTCATTCAAAGAACTTCCCACATTTCTTTTGCCTCTATCCCTACAAATCTGCTAGCTCTGCCGCTCGAATAAACGTGGACATATTTCTGTATAAGCAAAGAGAGAGATTTTTGTAAGCAACATCTGCACAGTGAAGCGTAGTGTGAAGGTGCAGCCGTGAGGAATCTTAACCTCAGCACTAAATGAAGACAAGTCGTTAGCTTCACATCTTTGCCCCTTTACCCCCGGGAAAGTGCCCACAGTAATAGAGGATGGGTGGATCCAAAGCCTCTCTGGACGCTGCAGATAAGAATTAACTTTTGTCCCTACAGAAAATCGAATTCCAATTCGAAGAGTCATGTGTGCATAAATATAACACCGTGTAGTCCGTTGAAATTCAACTGACATTTCGGAGAAACGTGTCGCCTCCATCTTCACGGTCAAAAATAAACCACAAAAATAAAGCATCATGAACCAGATAGCAAGCAGAGCTTCATACTGGTTCCTTGCTTGGCTTGGTCTTAGACCTTGAAGATGGAGGCGACATGTGCGTACGAAATGTTAGTTGATTTTCAACGGACTACACGGTGTTATACTCCAGAAGAGAGAAATCTCAGAATCTCAGATTCTGTGAATTCCAATTCCCTTCTCGTCCAGTCTGTTTTTATGATTTTATGGCTTATTTAATGACCCTGGCAGTTGGGCCTGGCGGTAGGGAATTAGAAACTTCAAGAGCGAATTTTAATGAAATGGCATGACACTCGTTTAGTTTCATTGAAAGCGGTTAGCTGGTTCAAAGCTTATCTGCGAGATATTACAGACAGTCTAACGCATACTTATGATGTTAACAAATAACACAATTTCCTCACAGGACCAGAAACACAAACAAAAAACATTTCTTCATAACAGAAAGAAAAATTCTTTTAAGCTTTCTGATTGATCATGAAGTAGAAATTTTCAAAACATACTGTGTGTAAATTACACTGACTACTATGACCTTGTAATTAATTAAAAGTTATAACAATTTATCATCAACTCTGTGAATATCCTCCCCCACCCCCAACAGTTTCTCTTCTAAGATCGACAGTTTTTTTGAAAGCTGATTCTTCCAATCTTGTCTGCGAGACTACGGAAAGATGGACGCAGTATATAATGAAGGAAAGCCTGGAACATCTGTGTGTACGCGAGAGCATTTTCGTGTAGTGGAACACACCGTCCCGAACCCGAAGACAATCAGCCCTCTTGTGCGCAAGCGCGTTGTTAGTGGGATCCGGAAAGCGATTCCCCCTTCCCCTTTTCGTTCTGGATTCCACCCTCTCTCTCTCACTTCCAGGACTTCATATCTGATTTCTCCTACTCCTGTATTTCGCATTGGACACTCTGGCCTGTTTCCCATCAGAATTAATCTGCAACTATTGAACGTTATAGAAAACTTGTAGGACTCTGAACGAACGATAGGCTCTGTAGCAAGGCCAACACATACAGAGGGCAGTATAAACAGAGAATAAAGGCGGACAGATTCCTATGGCCCCAGTGGGATTCGAACAGATGATCTCAATGTTTAAGCAGGCGAAAACATTATATGCATTAGACCGGGCGGCAACTCTAATCGGCTCTGATTGCTGATAAAACCTGCACACGAGTGAAGTTGGTTCATTACACTAAACCGCTAATGAATCTGTCGCTTCTAATATTCATGATATATTTTGAGACCGTTTCCTGGCATGGGTCTGGAGAAACCGAAGAAAAACAAGAAAAACTTCACTTAGGTTTCATGTCTGGATGCAGACAACATACACTCATTACATGTAATCGTTGTGGAGGCGCTGGCTTTTCAGAAACAGAATCTTATTGTTCTGCAGAGCTCTGATACCACAACGAACTCCATGAGGCACAACTATTCTTCAGCAGCTGATGGTCGCTCAGCTTGCCCAGAAATTCTTCAAGTCTTATGAACTCTAAAGACTCATTTCCGCGTTCATCAGAACCTGACATTGAACCGTAAGAGTCGTGGTTCGAATTTGTTCCTTCTAACAAGACATTAGGATCATACAAAGCGATGTAGCGTCCTTTTGCGTCTATAGTACTTAAACATTATTAATTTGACCGAGAACTCGGGACAGCGCAGTCGGTATAGCGACTGACTATGGGCGGGACTACCGAGGGGTCCGACTTTGAGTCCCGATATGGTCAAGAATTTTGTCTCTTCTACACTGCCCAGACCGGCTCTGGGATCCACTCAACTTCCTGTCCAATAGGTACCGTTGGCTCTTTCCCCGGGGGTAAAGCGAACGGGGCGTGAAGCTGACCACTCACCTTCAGCTAGTGCTGAGGTAAAGAAAATGTGGATCTATACATCTACTCCCCTATACTCCTTCATAGGGTAGTGCTTAATTAGTTAGGCACAGGAACAACTTAAGTTTACTTAGTTTTTACAGATATTCAGTTTCAAGATGAAAAGTTTTATAGCGCAGTTCGGAAGAAGACAGTAGTGGCCTAATTGAAGGTCGAACCACGTGCTTCCAAAATACGAATTTATCAAATTACCAGTACATTAACCTATTGTGAATTGAAGTTGTTGAACTGACGAAAGAAATAGATTAAAGAGATTGTTATTCTCCTGGGGCTATGTTATCTACATGAAGTTTGCACACAGACAGACAGACTGATACAGGGAAGGTACTGGGCAATGAATGCGTGCTAAACTGCTTGCATACAATTAATATATTTCTGCTTGTGTTATCTTTTGTGTTTCATCAGGATATTATTGGTACTTTTTTTAATAGCAAAACTTCCAGCAGAAGAAACTTTCATAATGGTTTGTATTATTTTGTTTGTTTACTTCATTTATGGCACAAAATGTGAGCATAAAGTCAAGTGGAGAATCACGGAACTAACCTCAAGTAGCTCATTTTCATGCCCCGTGGCTTCATTATTACAGACGAGTCTTTCGCATTGAATATGTGGAATTCCAATATCTTGTGTTTGCAAAAGGAAATTAAATTAAGCAGCCCGCTGCCCCTCACCCCTCCACCTGAATTCCAACAACTTAAATTTCATTAACTCACAGCAGTCTCAGACATACACAATAGAATTTCATTGTGGGTTAGATCGAGTAGTGTCAGGACCCGAAGCCTAAAGCCTGACGCCGTACAAATTAATATACAAATACAAGATCAGTTGCAAACTGAGGATATAGTAGAGGAAACATCAATTAAATTAGAAACAGTGAGTGACTTAGTGAGTGGTGTTACAGACCCATCTCTTTGCACTGGATATAATCAAGTTAAAACGTCGATTGTTTAACACGGAATAAAATTAAATTAAATTATTTCAGATGCTAATTTCAGACATTCACTCTTGTTAATTATTGAAGTTAATTCTGTTCTAGGGTTGTCATACCGTATGGACTTCTCAGAGGTACACGCTGCCTCCATCTTCAGGGTAGATGAGTGTAGATTAGTGCGTATCTGTATATATAGCACTGAAAACATATATACCGTATTTACGCATGTATAGGCCGCGTGCGTATATAGGCCGCAGCACAATTTTCAGACAGAAATTATAGAAAAAATAATTTTCTTGGAATATTATTTCAGGAGTATTACACCCTGTATTACTAATTATGAATATAATTTTTTTAAATGAAGTGTGATTTCGAATATTTCGAATATAAGCCCCACCCCAGTTTTCCTCTTGAATTTTTGTCAAAAAATGTGCGGCCTATACATGCGTAAATACGGTATATATATATATACAGCCAATGCCTCTGAAACATGGCAACATTGCCCACATCTACACAACAAACAACCAAAGAACAGAATTAGCATCGTAAGTCAAACTTCAGATGGGGCCAGGCTAACAGCAGTCTGGTAATACACTTCTTCACAGAGATACGTATGTCTGCCTCCACAGAGGAAAGTGCCAGGTCTTAATAGTTATTCAGTGACCTAAGCATTACTACTGTATTGCATTATAGAAAAGAAAGATAGTGGGGAAATACAGAGCATGAGGAAAAGTATTGGTACTTAATTAAGCACAGAGGCAATGTCGCCTGATGTAAATGATAGAGTAGAACAATATCAAAAGAGACATTCTGATAATTTATGTTATAAGGAAGCAGCGCAAGAAATGTACACCAAGCCAATTGTGTGCTCTGCGGCGCTTCGCCTAAATCTGTTCTTGGCCCGCTTTCTGGTATCTAACGACTGGCTATTCGTGGAGTTGGAAGGTGGGAAGGTCAGAAGTAAGTCGACAATGGAGTATCTTATAGTGCGTTTGTAAAGAACGAGACATTTTTCTTTGAAAAGACACGACAGTTTTATTTACCCCTCAAAGGAATAATAATTATGGACTGCTTGCCAAAGCAGCCAAAATTATTTTGTGTGAAGAAGGCAGTTATAGGTGCATTTCACATACGTATGTAAAAAGAATATTTGTTTAATTTCTGTGCGACAATACAATATTATGACATTACGTGCTGGTGTTGGAAAATGGCGTAATATTTGGCATGATGGTGAAGAAGTCAGCACTCTACATATTGAGAAGGAAAAGAAGTGCTCCAAAGTAACACATTTCCTAGTGTCAAGTTATACTCTCCAGAGTAAGTAGACATGAAGCATGACGGTCATATAAATACTTTAAGTTCAGAACCTATCTCAAATGAAACATATCGCATCTCCATTACAAAGACTAATAAGTTAATGTTGTTTGGAGGAATAATCGTTGTTTATTTATTGATTCATAAGAAACATATAATTACTGCATTTTTGTGCAAAATAAGGAGGTGTCTGCGGGTGTCTGGATGAAAGATATTGGAAATAAAAATTGTTTATCTCGGAAACTAATTCTCATACACGTATCCTGTTTATATCATCAGAAAAGAAAATTCTGAAAGTCATGTCCGGTTTACGCGTATGCGCCGCCACATTTCTGCCACCATGTTAGGAATCACCTGGACAGAGTGATGGTTGGGATATGAATTGGCAGAGGTGGGCCAATCGCTTGGCCTCCTAGGTCGCCAGATTTAACCCCACTGGATTTTTTATCCATGATATGTAAGAAGTGTCCGTCTTTTAGTGCACTCAATTTCACTTGTTATTTCACAACATGTTTCGGCACTACAGTGCCATCATCAGGTGCTCCATTTACGTCAATCTATTTCATTGCTTGCCATTACGTCATTGTAAAATTTAAAAAGTATTTTAAAATGTTC
>NW_019732005.1:285087-289480 GCF_002891405.2 Cryptotermes secundus | reverse complement strand
AACCAAGGAGAAAGTCTTGATCTCCACAGCGCAACACAGGAAAATGTGGATCTACGTGGTTGCTCAAGTGTTATGGACTGATGACCGGATTTATTGCGATCTTTGATACAGAGCGTCTACACTTTACAGATCACCTTTACACACACTTTAGTGTCCAAAGTCATATCTTCATTAGCCGTTGCTCGGTAGCGGCTTCCAAAGGCGGATAACCCCTTCCTCTAGGTTAACAAACTCTCCTCGGCCTCAGTTACCAGCTTCTCAAAGCAACAGTTCATAATTACTGGACCCCAGCAGTTTTCTCGCTCACTAACCAATTCCAATGGTTAACTCCCAGTCTAGAAGCCATCTCACACCAACCTCCTATTCTTCTAACTCTAACTATTCTGCGTATAACACCTCGGCACGGATCGCACAGAAAGCACCGTCCCTCATTGTTGTAGTTCAATTGTTGCCGTGTGGACATGCTTGTTTCTGAAGCCGTTAGTCAGTAATAGCTTTTGAATATTTATCTCGCGGTCGTTGCCCGGCAATGGATCTAGATACCACAATACTGCCACGTGTAAGGGGGTACGCATGACTAATAATTGTGGGTTCTAGATTTGATGGTTGGATTTATTGGGGTCTCTATTACAATTACATTTGATTACAACAGTTCACACACACTGAACTCCTTCTTAATAACGAATCTCTCACTGTTGTCTCGATCTTGCACTGGTGTCTAGCCTCTATTCTTCTGTTTGAACTCTGCTGACTTATGTTTGGATCTTTCTGGAACTCCTGACTCAACTAATCCATTGCTCACCTGTTTAATGTTTCGGCGAACCGTGTAGAAGTCACCTCTTTTAACAGTACAGTTATTGCGTTCCTAGCCGTTACTGTGCCTTTAACGATTCGTTGCCGTGGATATCGACTTCCAATCAGTTAAATTTACACTGCATGCAGTGAATCGCTAAAACCGTTGCGTAACAGTGGGTATATATTCTTGAATGCTTAGGAACATGTTTACCTGTTCGTTTCTTAGAAGCGGCCCAATCTGTCATAATATGATACCGGCATTTGTTCAGCTAAAGACCATTCGGCAAGCAGAAAAATTAATCAATCTTACCTCCTCCACAGCTCCTTGCGAAAGACCAAGGATACAGCACTCAGCCACTGAGACCCCGTTATCAGACAGTAGAACAATGTAGGATTTACGTACGGGTCGAATAAGCTATAGCTTTGGGCTTCGCAGTCCGAGGGACCTCCACTTACTGAGAAAACAAGCCACTCAGAAGACAAACACAAAGTTCTCTCTAAAATGGAATATAACAAACGGCTGGCTGTATCTAGTCTGGCAGGAGTGGCGAAAACAAGACACACAGAAACTAACTGCGACATTCGGGAACTACTGGGAGACGTCATTGATCCTCGCTTTCAGTTCAGTACTTACAAATCCCTAATTCTGATGCAGCACATTTATCCTTGCCAAGCCAATTTTGGCCTTTACGTGTTTGTGCAGTGCCGTACACTATAACATATATTTAATTCGCATAGTAGGGGGTGGAGTTCAATTGGGTCCACTCGGTACGGCGGCCACTGATTGGCCTATTGTAGCGTACCCCGGGTGATTATGATAATGGAGAATTTGGTGGAATAAAGATTGACAGGGGAAACCGAAGTACTCGGAAAAAACCTGCCCCGGGGGCCACTTTGTCCACCACAAATCCCACTTGGCCAGACCCGGGCCGCCGCGGTGGGAAGCCAGCGACTAACCGCTTGAGCTATGGCGCGTCCTTACATACATTTAACTTTTAGCTTTATTGGAAAGATATATAAGGGCCTCATCTTCATAGTCCATTCTTGTACAATTTTAATTTTTGTTTTAATAGTCTTTAAAATTTTCAATTTTATTATCTAAGTATAAGTATTTTAAATTTTAACTGAAAGATTCAATTTATGCATTTAAAAACTCTCAAGAGCACAATAAGGATCCTTATTGAAGAATTAGATGCAAATAATTAGACACAATTCAACAAATGAGACTGGTATCATTGTACATCTGATGATGACCCAGTATAAGGGTCGAAACATGTAGCGTCAATAAAAACAAACGTTGATACGATAGTGTCTACTTTGATTTTAAATACAGAATATTGTTGTGTAGACTGCATATTTTTATATACATTTATATACCCTATCTTCACATTAACTTGGTTCTTCACGCTATCTTAAACCGGTAGTATGTCAGATCATCAGAAATGTTTCAAGCGTGATGGGGTACACTGGGGCACAACACTAGATACATGTTGGAAGGGGCCATGCTTCCAACATACTGAAACAGGATGGAAAGCAGGGGGCTGTAAAATGATGTGCAGCCCCATGTGACAACAAATCTCCTCCCCTCTATTTAAAAATATCTGAAAATTTGTCATAATAAATAACACAAAATTCTGGGACAATGAAAACACATTTGTGTCATGTTATTTTATTTGTGTTGCTCTGTGACTTGTTTAGATTATTGCCAATTAATGTTCACAACATGGACAATAGATCACCAAAATTAATTTTCATTTAACAAAATAAAAAGTTTGTGAAACATGTGATAGCTTCTTTTGCCTGTGCTGTCATGCCCTCCCTGAAGTAATGGTCCACCGAAAACACACGTACCTGGTTAGGTATCCTGTACTCCTGAGACCAAATTTCGGTCACTATCATACAGATAAGTATAAGTGTATTGTCATGTGGCTCAGGCATTTAAAGTGTAAGCATTCTCTTGCTTCATTGGTTTCAAATTCATTCAGTGAAGAAAAGTATATCATGCCGAAGCAATAAAGTGTCGTTTGTAATAATAATGAATGCATATAGGCACTTAATTAGTACAAATTGATAATTGTTACAAGTGAAGTATTTGTATCGATATGGTAGTACTCCTTCACAAAATAATTCCTGTTACGTTCAATGACATCCATTCATGATGTATTTAAACTCTGATGTATGAGTAATATGTTCCTTTCCACTGTTTGGTATACCTAAAAATTCCTCTCTTAGGTATTGTTAAGCTCTACAAATTATTCTACCTCCTATCCAAGCAGGGTTCACCCAGACTACACCATTATCTCTCGACTCGCTACATACCTTCAGCGGACTGCAAAGCCCAACACCACGTGCCCATACACAGACTATGGAAAAACCTGCAAAGTGGGACAACATGGTGGCCAATCACAGACACAATCAAGGCAGTATATGAAGAAGTGCTTGTGGCGAATTCTGCTGGGAGATGCAGATGCTTTGATCACATCTTCAGTGATGCTGCTGGTCTATCCTGCCAGATGTTATGAAGTGATTCTATAGGCTGTGCTTTTCAAAATGAAACAAAACTTGCCTCTTCTGTTTCCCTCATTTTAGTGCACAAGAAAGTCCAAGAATGAGCTTCCTCGTTGCGGAATCCCAAGATAATGGAAAATAACCGAATCGTATCCTGACCATATTCCTGAATGCCAGGAGTATCCCATGAGAGCTTTCAATGTTGTTCTACATGTAACAGCATTTAGTTCACTTTCTTTTTGCTCATTTGTATTCGTCCATATTCTTTTTTTTTTTTACAAAGGAAAGCCTCTTCTAATCTGCCACAAAAACCAGATACTGATGCAAAAACACTTTTATGTTTTTAGGCGAAGTCTATGCAGGTCTCTCTGTTGCGGTATTTTTGACAAGGAAGAAACACTTGAGAGCGTAAATACATAATTCATGTTCCCAGGCATAATGCATCCAATTTTTGGTGAGTAAATGACTGGGTTGAATTTATCCCAACTCCGATCCATTCTCGTACCACAGAATATCAGGTCTGACAGTCCTAGACAGAACTCCAATGAACAATCTAATAAATAAATACAGTATGTGTCAACCAAAGTAACTGGCATAAAATATTGATATGGGTCAGCCCAATGGATTCCTTCAATGCCATGGCTCTTAAACTAGGAATTATATCTCTTAGCCACCAGCGACTTGTCATAATAATTGCATGATTATAGGTTGCAGACGTTATGGGGAACAAAGCTTTAATGTCTGCTTCAAGAAATTATCCCAACAATTGTCTTAAATGACTGAGAAAATATACATAAATTGATCTAACTACAAAAATGCTCATTCATCACTTTAATTTTTCTTAAAATAACTATAATGAATAACAAAATTACTTACTATGACAATCTTACGAATATATATTTATGTTAATCAGTGTTTTATTTATCACTGTGGCACCACAGTGCGATCTCTTAATGCATTAAATACTTCTAAAGAAATTGTTATTGTATGTATATCACTTATGCACTGTAAGTTCAGTTATAGTCGCCTTCAGTCGCTCTGGAGAGGAAATAAAGAACACTAGACAAGGGAAAGTTCTGATAGCAAGATA
>NW_019732005.1:275778-284396 GCF_002891405.2 Cryptotermes secundus | reverse complement strand
ATAATAAACATAATACAATTAGGATAACAACTGATGTTCCTGATTTTGTTACAGATTGTAGGTAATAGCACTTTATTGTTGCATGTGACGGTTTATGTTCATGTATTCATGTTTTATTAATATTTATATATGGCTAACTGTTATGACATTGCACAATTGTTATGCAGTATGTAATTACGCTTACTCATGTTGACTTCTTCTATATCCATGTTCATGTATTCATGTATTCATGTTTTTGTAAATATTTATATATGGCTACTGTTATGACATTGCACAAATGTGATGCAGTATGTAATTATGCTTACTCATGTTGACTACTTCTATATCCATGGTGTTTTGAAACCATGTAAGGATTTGTGGAATGCTGAATAAATGTAAATGTAAATGTATCACTTTTGCACTGTAAGTTCAGTTATAGTCGCCTTCAGTCGCTCTGGAGAGGAAATAAAGAACACTAGACAAGGGAAAGTTCTGATAGCAAGATATGGCACCCCCCCCCAAAAAAAAACTGGGTGGCCATTCATATTTTAATTCAACTAAGCTCTGATGTTACTAAAAGTCCGGAGTTTGTTGGAAATTTCATTCATTAAGCAGGACGAGTTAAAATAGGGTGACATAACTGAAATAAAATAAGTAGTTTTTCAGGCTATCTACAGTGATCTCATTCTATGGCTGATGATGGTGGGCAATCCACACCGTTACCGCGCAGCTCTACAGCAGCTGGAGAACAGACATGCCACTGCAGGTGAGTTCATACAACTACTTTGCTGTGAGGTCCATATGATCATTATAGACTGTGATATTCTGATAACACAGAGCAAGGGAAACAGGAAAATTAAGTATGTTTACTGGAATACAAGTGAAGATACATTTATTGTCTCTACAAATTGTACAATATGTTTTACAGTGCTGTACTCAGAGCATAGCTCAGGTATTTAACTTGGGTGAGTTCATCTCTGACCTGGCACTTGGCTGGTTACAGAATAAATAAGTAAAGTACAAATTTAATCCTTTCCATGGTGTATTCTTAAAGAAACCTTCCTCTATTAATATGTAGGCGAGTCAAATGAAAACCTTAAATATTTTTTTGAGTATTATTTATTGTGCACAAGTGGTACAAAGCTGTATCACTTTTCAACATAATCTCCCCCATGCTCGACGTAAATCCTCCAGCGCTTACAAAGCGCATGAATTCCTTTAGAAAAAAATTCTTTTGGTAGTCCACGCAACCACTCATGCACCGCGTGGCGTACCTCTAATGTTTAAACTTGCTGCAATTTCATTCAATGTCACTCGGCAGTTTTCCCTCACTATGGCTTCAACTGCTGCAGTGTTCTCTGGAGTCACAACTCGATGTGCCTGACCCAGAAGAGGAGCATCTTCCACTGAAGTCACACCATTTGCAAACTTCCTACTCCATTCGTACATTTGCTGATGTGATAAACATGCATCACCATACTGAAACTTCATTCTTTGATAAATTTCAATAGGTTTCACACCTTCACTACACAAAAACCGAATAACAGAATGCTATTCTTCCTTGGTACAAGTCTCAAGTGGGGCAGCCATCTTATACTGGTGCTGTAACAGTGTTCATGCATCTGCACTATGCTGCAACCTACAGGCCATTCTGCACGCTTACAAACTTACAGGATAATGGCATGAAATTTCGATTTTTTATTACAAAGTTAAGGTTTTCATTTGACTCACCATGTACATTTCCATGTTAACATACTGCAGAATGTACTATACTGTTGTAGAGCCATAGAGGAATATCAGGCAATGGTCCTTCAACTGATGTTTTCTAATAACAAATACAGTATGAGCCAAAAGATGCAGTACTGAAACTCACGCATCTCAAACGCGCATGTGCGTTTGTCGATGGGGCATAGCTCCAGCCACACATGTTCCCAGTAGTGAAAAAAAAAGTTATGTTGTGCAGTTGTTGTTGGAAATGGGTCTCTCAACAGAGGAAAAAGTATTCATAGTTGAGTATTATTTCCGTTCATACGGAAGTGGTTGCCAGACAACACGCTTCTTTGGTTTTGAGCGGCCAGATGTTATCGTCCAGAAACCGCTACACAGTACACGTGTGACGCTATGGTGTGTCGTCTCAGCACACGGTATATTAGGCCCCTATTTCATTGAGGATGAGGAAGGCAATGCTCTGACCATCAACCAAGAACGCTACAGGGACCTGGTGATTGCACCATTTCTTCAGGATTTGAGAAGGTTTTGTCATGCAAGGGACCTTCACATGAATAGACAGTGGTATCAACAGAACATCTTTTCATTTCAGTACTGTATATTTTGGAACACTCTGTAAAATCTTGTAAACAATATACATTACTTCAGGAATGACATGAAAAGAGCAGCATCTGAAGTTTGTAACCATCTCTCTATTGCAGGATGTCTGTTGGCCTTGCTTTTCCTCATTCCATTAGCAGCACGACTGTACAGTATGGTCACACTCCTCCTGTTGGTCCTAGTGTACGTGACACTTGTAGTACCAATGGCAACAGGCTTCTACACAGCTGGCTCACTGTTTGCTAGAATTAGGTGCGTCTTCAAGCAGTGATACATTAACTCTGATCCCAGTAAGGTAACCAAACCAACGTATTCATGCTTCTTACACAGATGAAGTACAGAGGGTATATCCTTCTGCAAAAAAAAAAAATCATGAATTCAGTGTGTTTGAGATGTCCCCAATCCATAAAACTCTTTAAAACATACATACCTGTATTAACATGTCTTCCCCCAGGCACTGGCACAGCGATTTTGTGTTATTTTATGATGCTTTTTCAGCTGCTTATACTACCTGTATAGCATCAAGTGGAAGGATTATTGGTGATGAATGATAAATTGAGAACGAAGCAGTCATGGCTAATGTTAAGGCACTGTCACATGTAGGGTGGTGCGTGTGACAAGAATAACGGGTTCTAGTTTGGATGATTAGTGTTATTAGAACCTTGGTTACCATTTCTCTTAACCACATTTAAATACAGTGATATCACTAATTTACACATATACACTGGTCCTCTCCTGGTACCACAGCTAAAACACAGGAACTGTTACAGTCTGACTGAATCACACACTCCAAATAATATACATGAATGAAGCCTTCTAATCACACACCAAGTCTTCACAGGCCAACCATGCATGGAAAACATGGTCCCACTGTTGCATAAGGAAGACCCCAGAGAAAACAAGTCACGTGATAGCTACCTCAGCAGTCTACTGGCACGCTGAATGTTGCCTAGCAACGAGCTATAGACATTTGTCCTATTGAAGAATGTCGTCATCTGGGATGTGGCACCGCATACTGTGTAAACCGACGTTTTGAGGAATGTATCGCCTCCATCTTCATGGTGGAAAAATTTGTGAGCGAGGAACCAGCGTTGAGCAGGTGGCTGCAGTTTCAACTGGTGTCAGAGTGCTATCGCTCAACTGTAACATTTTCTGATTATAAATGTGAACAGGGAAGAATACTGCCATAACTTATTTTAATATATTAAGTACTTCTAAGCACATGAAATAAGTCCACTATTATGTGGTATGCTGTCCTGTCATTTTAAGACAATTATACCTGTCTGAAGGAAAATATAAAACCACATGTTTTAACCTCAGCTTATTTATTTCATACTCAGAAGTAAAAGTAAAGTTGCCCCTGTGTTTAATTAGGCACCATGCAATGAAGATTTATGAGGAATGGAGGTATAGCTCCATGCATTCTCAATGTCACAGCTAGATGGAACTGAGCAGTCAGGTTTCGGTTCCGGGTAAATTGCTGCTGGCCTTTGCTAGCAGTCATTCTCAGTTCCAAGCCCCACGCGACACATGAACATAATTTTCTATCTCATGATTCTGAGTCATGAGGCTCAACTGACTTCAGCTTCAAGCCCAGATAACTTTACATCCGGTATCCATTGAACAGGAGGTCTGGCGCTTCCCAGAGTTAGTACAGTCCCTGCGGAACAGGGAAAAATCTCTCGTCTCAGCAGGGAATCAAACAGATTCCTGGCTGTCCAGTCCGTAGCCCATTGCTGTACAGACCTGCCTCTCCCAGCTCCCTATTTTATACTTATTTGTGGTTTAGTTATCTCAAAATACACAGCATCGAGTTGCAGTATGGATCTTCTTCAGAGGACGCTACAGTTAATGATGAACCTCGGCTCTTTTACCATTGCTCGCCATTGGTCCCGATCCTGTCTTTCATCTCCAATTTATAATGCCCATTGTCTTCTAATCTTCAACTAAATCCAGCCATCTGATAGCAGATCTGCCTACTCATTGAGTACCTTCTGGAAGTTCCCCACTTCTACACAGGGACAGCACATTTTATATGCCCGCTCACAAGTCCTTCATTTTGCTAGGTCATTTTAGGTACCCCCATCCATCTGCAATCATTAAAACCTTCTCAGAAAATTAGGCTTTTCATGGGGTAGGGTTGCAAACACTGCACCCAACCCCCAACCTGGAGGATCGTCATCTTTCACCTGTCCGGCATGGGAGATCTTACCAGTAGCTACGCTACAACCAGCATNCCCCCCCCACTATATCAAAGTAGGGATAAATGTGGAGGTGTAAGATGATTAACAAATAATAAAGATACATTTATGGCCAAATTTTTGGACTGAGAAACCATGAGAAATCTCAAGTCAGGATAGCCAGTGTCCTGGTCGAGATTCCAACTGGGCATCATCTGCATAAAACTCGGAAGCTTTACCACTCCACAAGCCTGCTCAGTACTTAAGCTTGTGTGCTATTCTGAAAAGGAATCCCATGATAAAGGAACTACATAGCCTAGGTATGCTGTTCCCATAACACAGGCACCTCTATTGTGCGTTATTCACAAGCAGGTCCACTTGGCCTTTGCCCATCTCATTCACTAGATACTCAGATAATAACTCCAGTGCAGTGTTTCCACATGATCAAATATAACAAAATTTTAATAATCTAACAATAACCCCTCTAGCCTTCATAGGCAGTGTTTGGTGATGGGTGCTCTGTGGAACCCTAGGGTAAAAATAAGGGTTTCCAAAGGCAATTCCATTACAACTTAAAAAGTTATAATTCTGGAGGAACATGTCTCCATCTTCAGGGTTTAAGAATAAGCCATGCAAGAAACAAAATGTCAATTGATTTTCAACCAACTACATAGCTTTATATCCCAGAAGATGGAATTCTTGATTGACATCTAATCATAACAGGTCTATATAGAGCCTGGTAAGGTAAACAACATGAAAGTGTCTCTTGCCTAAGTATTTTTGATAGATGAACTTTATGCTATAATACAGTGGATATAGAAATTGTTGTTTTGGTGCAGGAATGTAGCTGTAGTCACGTGGGACACAGAAAATATATACCACAGTGCCAGAAATGCATTGGCCTTCATAGTCTGCATGCACAGGCTGTATATGCGTCTAGACAGCATCCACACCACTACAAACCAGGTACGTAAAATGCAAGGTAATTACACATTATTAGACATGGCTCCAGGTTTCATTCCAAATGCTGCTACTAATACAAAAAATTAAAATATTCATCAGTATCATGATAATCAGTCATGTGAAGACAGGAGCATAGTCATAAGCTGTAACAGTGTGTGTGCTAAATATATATATATATATATATATATATATAGACTTTAAAACAATAGTACTGGATATAAAATTATCACTGATAGTAAGCAGTACTGCAAAGAACAGTTTCATCTTATCTCAGCTCTAATTTAAACTTCTTCAGTGTGTATTATTTTTTCAACATTCTCCTAAAATAATGCATTTTTAAGGTAAAAAAACATGAAAAAACACAATAAAAATGCATTTTCATAGCTCAGTAAATGAAACTGAAAGACATAGCAAAAGGACAAGATTACTTCTTGATGCGGATTAAAGTCAAATGTTGCACTATATTTTATTGCATGCCTGTTCAAGTTTAGTTGAATATTGCACCAACAGGGTTAATAGTTCTGTGGCAGATATCCTGCTATCCTCACTGCTATCATAACTGCTGTGTTTGTCATCATTTATGTCACCAAGCAGAATTATCCATAACACTTTCAGTTTTTCAGTATTGTTCCAATTTTTGCATACAATCTCCATTCTTCTGCACTCACAGAGCCCACAGCTTCCACTCTAAGCTTCTGAATATCCATTAGTTTCTGGGTGATGTCCTTCTCTACCATCACCCCTTACAATATGTTTCATAGGATTTATATTGCAGCAGTATAGTGGTAGTTGAATATTTGATGCCCATAGTTCTTAGAATGTTCACCAATCTTATATGTTGCCAGAGGAATAAGGCACTTTACCTCTGCCAGTAGTTCACTTTTATTGACAAATTTGTCTACCGTTACAATTGCTGTCAATCAGTTTTGAATGTTCATTTTCTTGAAGGGTGGCATATCTTGTTGCACACTCTGGTATACATGCTCATAACGATCAGCCAATTCAACGGTAAATCTGGTAGAAATTTTCAATATTCATCTTGTAATAATAATCTCTGGTTTTTTCATTGAACATTAATAGAGCATTGGGAATAAATCTGTTCTAATTGCCACCACAAAATACTGCAAGTCTCGGGATGCAGCTATCACTTTTCCTTATATAGGATTTGTGTTCACTTTACCAGCACTTGCTTACTGTATAATGAAATGTCATGTAACTACATGACTGGTTTGGGACAATTAGATTCTGTTTTGTTCCAGCACCCTAAAGATTTGGCTCCCCAAACAATATTATCATTCCTTACCTTGAACATGCCTGTTTTATATTTCCTCTTAATGTTTCTTTGTGTCCTTTTAAACTGACTTTATTTATAGCTACTAAATTAATTTTCCTAAGTTTCATCATTACCGTGAAGAATAAACAATGTTCTGAGGGCACTGCAATTGAATTCATCTCAAATATTCAGACAGGATGATCTTCTCTTCTTGCCTAGTTCTGACAACTTTGAATCAGTTGTATTGCCCATTTTGCTTTCTTTCCAAATCCTGCATATCTTACAGAAACAATGACTACAAGTGTAGCCATTTCATGGAAATTTCAATCATCACTATTAAATTGCCATTATTCCTCTGTCCATGAAAACTTTTTAGTACACTGTTAATTATGTACTGACCTTCAGTACATATCATTATGTGCAGAGAGAGAGACATATGCTATTTTTTGTAACAAGAACAGGAATGGACTTCCTTATACAAGCAACTGCATCATTGCTTGCAACAAAATCACTATCTTGTTAACCAGACACAAAGTGAAGGGTAGAAAGGAACTTTTAATTTAAACATTCTCAATTCTGATCAAAATAATTTGAAGCAAAGAAGTAAACATATTTTGTTTAAAACAAAACGTTTAAGGTGTCTCCACCTTATCGTGGTGAGGGGGTTTGAGTATGCCAAGGACCCTGAGAGCTATACCAGCGGTAGCGTAGCTACTGGCAGGGCCTCCCTTGCTGGACAGGTCAAAGGGTAGGCATCAGACGAAGAGAGACACCAAAAACTGATGCCGGAAGCAGCGTCATCAGCAGCGACTTGAAGCACAGAGCAAATGATGCTCGAGATGGTTCAAGTTCGTATAGCAACAGGCGTGACCAGAGTGGTTTGAACGGCTGCTGTACTGCGATGTGGAAAGCAAATGGAAAAACTACCACATTATCACTTTTCCTGGATAGTCTCTTTCCAAAAACAGAAGATCGCATTAAGTGGAGGAACTGTTTTGGAAGAGACTGTGGACCTGTCGTCTGACAGAGTACTGATGAATGAATGAATAAGATATTATCCATGGCATTATGTGAGGAAATGATTTGGGGAACATTTTATTGTACAAAGAATAACAGAAACCCAAGTGTTTACTCTCCATTGCAGGTACTCTTCTTCCTTCTAGCAGAGAAGGTACTGTGTCCAGATCAGCGCTTGGTATGCCTGTATTGCCTACTTTTCTACACTGTACTAGCCTACCTGCAGCGTTCACTGCATGTAAGAAGCTCACATGAAATACGCAGGATGAGATTCATATAATTTTTTTCCAAGGCAAATGAAACAGCAGACTATAAAACTGCACACAGATAGTACCACTGAAAAAAGGTTATTTTCTAAAATAGAAACCCATAAAAAGGCTGACAAACTTTAGAGTCCAGCACCTTTTCCTATTAGTGATTCATCTGGCTCATGAAAAGTCCACTTGTGAGCTCTTGTTACCATGGCAATTGAATTGAATTGAATTTATTTACATTCTATAAATCCTAAGCAGGTTAGTACCTTTGGATACAGAACAAGTCAAAATGTTACATACATAAGTACAGGCAATTTTAGCTTAAAAATTAATATAACTTAATTTTACATCATTCTCTATTTACATTGAAGTATTCATCTAAAGAGTAGAAGGAATGAGCATGTAGATAATTCTTTAACTCTGATTTAAACTTTTTAGTATCATTGCCCAAGTTTTTAATACTTTGTGGCAGATTGTTGAACACTTTTATGCCAGTAAAGTAGACTCCTTTTTGATATACTGATAAAGTTGATGAGGGTAGGTGGAAGTTGTATTTTTGTCTAGTATTCATGTTATAGACATCAGAATTTAATTTGAATTTATCTTTGTTGTAAACAACAAATA